>NC_056735.1:1006119850-1006237350 GCF_019279795.1 Protopterus annectens | reverse complement strand
TGTAATATGCAAGGCGACTATATTGTAGTTGAAAAATAAGTAAATAGTATCCTTGTTATAGTAAAATTCTTACAAGCAATTCACAATAAAAAGATTCATCAGTGATCATGTATCTGCAGAAATAACCACAATTCCTGAACACAGCAGGTGCAGACAGCTAAGACATCAATCTTTGCAGAGAAGAGTTCTGTCATACATTTTAAAATTATCTGTATTTGCTGACTGTCGAACATTTTTACCTAGTAAACCTAATATAATTTTGAATTACGTGACCACACAACAGTTCCACTATAAACTGCAGAGAAACAATTAACACTTCTTTAATAAAAAGAGCAAAAAGCAATAAATATATTCTTATGCATCTGCACCACTCAACATATTTGCCATGATTATGCCCTGCTGTGTTCAAAGGTTTAAATTGTTCATCTCATCATTTTAGGAAATCTAGTATCTAATCCCCACAGATTATACAATGTTTCTTATTCATGATGGAAGCTCTAGTTTATTCAGGTGACTTGTGCTTAGTGTACCATTCATATTCTTAAGCATCTTTTTTTTACAATTAATTTAATTTCCTGCTGTACTCTTCTACTCCTTGTGATAAAATTGCAACCAGGTTTGCAGAAAAAAATAAATAAATAAAAATAAAAATTGTGTGTGTATACATATAGATGAAAATGCAATTGTTGTTAAAATGAACTATTTACTCAGTTTTTTCTTTATAATCATATCTACAAAATTAATTAAAGTCAAGTATTACATTAAAATCTACATACAACTGCAAATCATTATAAATAATAAAAAAAACATCTTGGGCTGAGCTCATTAACCATTGCATTAAGTTTAGCTGTTGTGTAGATGGCGCAGTGCACTACTCACATGATAGTATGCTATATGGCATTCATTAAATGATTCTTCATTATGCCAGGGATTTGTGAATAATCATGCAGGTTTCATGCAAAGTCTACACAATGTTCATGTGTTAGCGAGATGAGTTTGTGTCTTTCGGCTTTTCCCGGTTAGGGGTCGCCACAGCGGAACTCCGGTCCGCTAATGATTGGCAGTAGAGTTTTACTTACTGGCTTGCCGGGCCTAATGCACAACCTTCAACGAAGGAACGCCCATTCACGCATGCCGCTACACAGAAGACGCTCTAACTGAGAATTGAACGGGCAACGTCTAACTGTGAGGCGACAACGCTACCGCAGCACCACCACTGCAGTTGTGTTAGCGAGATGAGTAATAGCACTAAATGCGTATGCATACTGCTCATCATGCTTGCATGAATACAAGCACATTTTCATGGCCAGCAGCAATGTTGGCATCCAGGAAAATGTGTTGAACAGCTCAAGCAGGCACAGTAAATAAACATGCTTGCCTATAGGCAAACCTGTTAAGCGTACTGACATGACAGCGTGAAGAGCTACATAAGGCAAGCAATGCATGCTGTCCACAGGCAGGGAAAGTGTACTGAGTGTACCTTGCATACCAATAAAACATATCAATACAATAATGCGTAAATAGGGATGTGAAATGGCAAAGACGACTACAGTGCATGGGTTACCAGACAGTAAAGTGTACTGAGAACCATGTGCACAGAAATATGTAAGAGGGGAGGGTAAATGTTCAAAATATAGTAAGATAATTGATGGGAATGTGCTTGCGTCACAGAGACAGTTTCGTAATAATAACATTTTGCAATATGTATGTCATACTAAGTAATGGGGGCCACACTTACTGAGGAAATAGAGGAAATAAAAGCAGGCATAATTATAGGATGTGACAGTTAAACAGATTAACATTGTAAGTGAGGGGAATGACATGACATATGTATGTCATTGGCATGCTCAGCTGAGATGACAGTTCACAAGGACAGTATATACATTATAAAATATTTGTAAGTTTGCATTCCATCAGTATAACATGTTGGAAAACAATAATGCCTAAGAAAGCCCGATCTCCTTTTGCAAGAATCAAAACCATCTCATCATTGTTAACACTCTGACCTGTGTATTAACTGTGTACAACATAGAAATAGGCATACCACATGTATGAGGAGGAGCACCCTTGAAGGGAATTATGCACTTTAATATTCTAATGGTCATGCATCCCATATGTAGATATGTGTGTGTGGTGTAACAAATGTGGAAGCAGAGTGTGAGATATCTAATTCTCTTGCATTAGGCAGTCCTGCCTGACACAGTTATCATGAAGATAGATAAGAACAGATGCAACATCACACTATGATGCCATATATTCCACAGAGCTGTGTATTGTCTGCATCTGCCACAAAAGGTAGCAATGGGCATTGTCCCAAGCAACTAAAAATAATGTGTGGATGAAGAAAGGATCCATGATAATGAAAGTTATTTCAGTATGTTAGACTGGTGGCAATTATTTGAGCATGCTCATGTGCACATGTGCATGCAGTTGTGATCAGTCCTATGTCAATGGTCCACAGTCAAGGAAGGTTTCTCTGTATGTTTGTTACCATACCACTCAAGAACTGGAGCACATTTACAAACAAAACAATCTAAAATGGATGGGGGAGGCTTCTGTCACTCTATATCTACAAAGTATAATTGAGGGGGATGTCTTTCCTGCAGAACAGTTAAGGATGGAAATGCTTACAGTCACTCAATGGTGGTTTAGAATGCTTGCCTAAGCATTGGAAAATCGGCACCATAGTGGGATCAATAAATATGCCATGGTCATACCTCTCAACTGTCCAGATTTTTGCTTCATATGTTTGGTCTGTTTTTCATAAAATTGTGGTTATCTGGCAGCAGAGTATTGGCAAGTCATTAAAACTTAAAGGCAGAAAATAATTACAGCCATTTGAGTTTCAGACTTTATACTCTTCAGAAAATGCATGCCGATGCAAAACTTACTATGGTATCAACTTTCTAAATTGTAAGAACAATATTTAAAAATTGACCCTGTTTTTGGACCTTTGACTCCCATAATTTATGCCTTTGTCCAAATTTCTTGCTCTAAGAAGTCGTGAGGTATGGCCATGGTATAAGTGTATTCGCAATTGTCATTATGTGTGGTTATGTGAAAGCATTGCATCATGTGTATGAAACAAGGAATATGTGTCCCTGGGGGGGCTTAGAAATAATCGTGCTGTATGTCAGACATTGCCTGATGCTAGGTATACCCAAACACACTTGCAGCTCCCTGCTGTTGTCAGTGTGAGAGTGGATCAGCAATTATGTCCAGTGGGGATATAATCCCATATTGGAACACATACCTTATTTAGAGAACAACATATATTACATCATCTCATATCCTCAGTCCTGAGGAGGTGCTTCACTACAACTGTGATGAATGACAATCTTTTCAAATAGTGTAAGTCTAGAATACAGCCTTGCCAAAAGAAATGTACAATAAACACTTGTAACAGGAAAGTACATCTACACATGAACATAACATATGTCGATGACAATACTGTTAAACATGTACAATGACCATAAGCAGTGAAGTTGGGATTTGACCTATATGGCTAACATCACAGGCTTATGAAAGTTTGCTGAAACACAAGCACAACCACAGATTTATTTGACGATTGTGACACTGCACATTTCAATGGATGACATCACCATTGTTTATTACCTTCATAAATATCTGCTAAAAAGTAGTTGCACAGCACAAGCACACTGTACAGATATATTTCATATATGTAGCTGCAGCATGTTCTGCACAGTAAGAGGAAGAAACATGCATTCACAGACAACAGGCACTCCTGTATTTGAGCTCCCTAACAATCAACTGACAGAAACTATACACAAGTGTATCACACACATGCACCTCGGGAGAAGTCTGATTGCATGTGAGCCACACAGCATTTTTGAAAGGATGACAGATTTGTCATGCAAAGGAGATGCCTTTGTAAAAATGACATAGACAGTTATATGGATTTCTAAATGTTGTCAATACTAACAGGTGAAATACACTCCTGCATCCATTTTCATTCAGACACACACACAATGAGGAGAGTCTCACTGCTATATTTGAACTCCCTACTTATCAAATGATGCAATTTACACACGTGCATCACATGCAAAGTCTGATGTTAGTGGTGCACTATTGAAATGATGACCTCATCAGTGTGTTGCACACAGTATGCATATGTGGATAGAGTGAAAAGAGGATGTGGGATTGGTCTGACAATATAAGTACTTCTCATGAGTGGGAGTCAAATGAACACACCTGTTGAATCAATCCTCCATTAATGCAATAGGGCCACCATCACATGCACAAATTGAATGTTGTGAGATTAAAACCCATTACACACACAAATTGAATGTTGTGGGATTAGAACCCACATCTATCTAATTGCACAATTTAGAGGACACAGTACTTAATATAAGCTCCACTGAAGAAGTGTGATTTCTATCCTCTGAGAGTGCAAATTACAGAGGATGATATTTGCATTGTGTTACAGAGAAGAAAATGATGGTAGATGGGTCTGAAACTGATAAGTACATACTCTGTAGTGTAAAATGTACTCCAGACTACTATTTTATTCAGGACAAGCAGTTGTTAATGACATATTTATACAACTCCATACACACACACATAAGTTGACCGCCATGAGATAAGAATCCCCCTACTTTTCAAGCTACTCAGTTTGGAGGACACAGTAAATAACACAAACACCACTGCAGAAGTCTGACTTTTACAATGTCAGACTACACTTTTTAAAAGATGCCATGAGTGTGGTGTTGTACCGAAGATGATGTTGGGAGAAGGGTCTGACACTGATGTGGAGTCATCCTGCAGTGAAAGTGTAGCCCCAATTACTATTTTATTAAGACCAGTGGTGATTAATGTCATATTTACACAACTCTACACACATACACACAAGCTGACTGCCATGAGATTAGAAGTCCCTACCTATTCAGGGATGCAATCTAGAGGACAAAGCACTTAATGTAAGTGCTATTTCAGAAGTCTGTTGCACATTCTGTGAGACTACACTTTCTAGAGGATGACATCATTGTGGTGTTGTAGAGAATCAGACTTACTGGTGATGTGTCAGCAATTTGGACAGTACTTAGCAGAGAAAATCAGCCTGTCAACTTAGCTTTCAATGTGGCAGAAGGTGTAAAGTCTCTGAGCTATATAAAAAGCAGAGATGGACTCCAGTAAGCAGATCATGTCAGAATATGATTAGTATAGTAACTTTTTCTCATGACTTGTGCATCTTGAATCAGAGTTGGAGGCCTGTAGCTAGCTATGATTTGAATAGGGGTCTTGTCAATTGTTAACTGCACCTGAAGTATTTCCTGTGCATCATACTGTTAGACCAACCTAGAGGTGTATATGTCTTTTATATATATTGCAAATCCACCTCCTTTTGTTATGCTGCCCACAGTTTTGGGTCTGAATGAATGATAGGATGAGTAACCTGGTATGGCTGGGGTTCTCTCTACAGCTTTGAACCAGGTTTCTGTGGCTGCACAAATGTCAGCTTCTTCCAGAGTTAAGAATGCTTGCAATGAGTGCAGTTTCATGTTTAGGCTCCTAGCGTTTAGCAACATGACCTTTAATTTATGTTTTGATGAAATTTTCATGTTGGTAGATTTGACCTCATGGCATTGCTTAAAAAAGGCACTATGGGGGATGCAAGAGCCTTTGCTGGCAGGTACTCATTTTTTGCTTCTTTTTTCATTCAAAGAGAGTGGAATGTTGGGGAAGATGCTTAGGAATGTATGTGTCAGGTAGTAAGGTTAGATTTGGAAGCAAGCCCAGACATACAGGACAGATATGACATGCAGGGATGGTGATGGCCACAAAAGGTTGGGGGATGTCATGATTTGGAATAAGTTGTGGACATCAGACACACCCACATCAAAAAAACAATGCAGACACCACGGCACACAGGACAGTGGACCCACAAATGATCTCCACACACGTAGAATAGCAAAGATGTAAAACGATTTAATAGGAACTTCACAAAACAATCTTCCACTGCTACAAAATTCCAATTTCCGTTGTAGCAGTGGAAGATTGTTTTGTGAAGTTCATATTAAATTGTTTTACATCTTTGCTATTCTATGAGTGTGGAGATAATTTGTGGGTCCACTGTCCTGTGTGCTGTGGTGTCTGCATTGGTTTTTTGGTGTTTTGTGTGTTTTGACACACCCACATCAAGCCTGAGAACAGTGAAAATCTAATCCTCACACTCTGAACTGTCATCAGTGTCTCCAGTCTCAGTTTCCTGGGTCAGTGCTCGATGTGACATCTTCTTGGCAATGTGACAAGGCACCAATTCTACATGGCTGATTCAAACACCAAGACAAAATCACCACCTCCACCAATTCTAGTCCCAGATGGTACCAGTGCACCAGCTCCTGTGGCATAGCTACCTGATGCAGATGGGGTAGGTGGTGCAGGAATTGTGGAGGCAGTGCTGACAACTTAGTACCCTGAAGTGCTGGGTGTCAGTGCTGCAACCTGTGGAGGGATGGCAGTCCAATCTGCAGTGATCAGTTTACCTCTCTGTACTACATGTCAATTATGGTAAGCAGAGATGGATGACAACTGAATATTTTTAAGACATATAAAATATCCCCACCCCTCAAAAAAGAAGGGGTGGAATGAGACAGAATTAGATCCATGGTATTTCACATGACAATATAATTTCAGAAAATAAACAGTTATGACTATCAGGTCTGTACAACTTGGCTACATCCAGGTATGATGGGAATGTCTTACTCTGTTGTACCATTAATCAATTGCACTGCTGTGATATCATAAATAAAACTATGTATTACACTATTGCCATATTGCATTCAATTAGAGTAGTTATTATGCTTACAGTAAGACCTGATGCATATGCATCCTGTTCCTCTCTGAGATAAGCATGTTCCTCTTGGTTTGCTACAATATCATTAAAGCTGTAAAACACAAAATAAATGACATGAAAGCATACTGAATAACAGTCTTAGCTGGGTACTGTATTCTGTATCATTTAATACAGATGGGTCAGCTGAATAACAGTCTTAACTGGGTACTGTATTCTGTATCATTTAATACAGATGGATCAGTGTACTTACACAACTGAGGGATGTCAGCAGTTCTAAACTCTTCCTTCAGTTGTCTAAGGATGTCCTTCTTGTGCTGTTTCAGGTCAATATAGTCATGAATCCAGTATGTGGGATACCAGTTGCACTGGAGATAGCCTTGGCTAACCTGTTCCAAGCCTCAGACTTTTAATAAGACTTAGTATAGTCTGTCCACAGCAGCCTATGCCTGTAAAGCTTCACAGGGAGAGCTGCAAAAATCCTGGACTCCAAAACCCCACTTCTCTATACTATAAATTTAGCATCATCATGTCCTGCACCAGCCATGCCCCCAATAGTCAAGTAGCAACTCTAAGTATGAATTGGCACTAAATTACAATCTCACATTTAACAGCTACTATGCAAACATACACAGTCATGCCAACTGCATTTGAACAATGGAAACTGCAGAAAGGCATTTGCAAACAAAGAGGAATGTATTTTATCAAACAGCAATGAAATGTGCCAGTGAGATTTACCATATGTGTGATGCACAGCCTATTCACACTTTTTCAGATGGTCAGCACTGACAGGCTCAATGACTTTGATCATTTTCCTTGGTGTTCTGGAGGTTAAGTAGGATGAATTGACACATAACTTTCTTGAGTTACACACTGTAAGAAGTCACATGACTAATGTGGGAATCAAACCTGAATGAGAAATAATGCATACATTTCAATCCAGGACATTGTTTGTCAGTGCTACAGGAGATCTCCTTTTCAAATATGTTCATTGCAGATAAACTGGATTAAGTATGAATGAAGATACTCATCAGATAGGCCTGTATGTGTCTGACTTTAGGGAATCTTGTGAAACGCATTCCCCTGACAGAGTCATTATTACTGTTTCTGAATATATGTCAGATGAATGGACTTTTATGAGCTGATTGATACATGTTATGGTAAACGATATACATATTTCACTACACATACTGTTGTAAACACAGATTTGGTTATATGAGGAGAGAGAAGATGACTTTCACTTAAGTATTCTGCCCATCATAGAGATGCACATGCATTTTTATTTCATTCAATAATTATCCTGCTTAAACAATTACACACACATTCAATTGTGTTTCATAACTAAATCATTAAGGAGATATGCTACTTAGAAAACTTTTTTTTTATGAAATTTAGCAAATTATTTTATCAAATCATTTGCGGTGGTGGTGCTGTGGTAGCATTGTCGCCTCACAGTAAGCCACTGTCCGGTTCAATTCTCAGCTAGAGCATTTTCTGCGTGGAGACTTGCATAAATGGGCATACCTTTGTTGAAGGTTGTGCATCAGGGCTGGTAACTTGGCATGTAAAAATCAACTACCAATCATTAACGGACCGGAGTTCCACTGTGGCGACCCCTAACCGGGAAAAGTCGAAAGACGCATTTTATCAAATCATTAAGGAGATATGTTACTTAGAAAACTTTTTTATCAAAGTATTAATGAGACATTTCTTGAAATAAATATTATTATGATAGCCATTTATATGCAGTGTTACTTTACTAATCAAAGTGTTATTAAGCCATTTATATGCAGTGTTACTTTACTAATCAAAGTGTTATTAGAAATTGCGTTCTTACACCCTTTGCAAAAATAAGCATTACCTGCATTTGAACCCTGAATCAACTACATTCTATCTGTAAAGTCAGTGCATTTATACCTTCTGCCACATTGTCACTAAGTGTATTTGTTCAACAGAAGGCTGCCTAAATAAAATGCTTAACTTTTTTCCTTAAGCAGGTAATGTTAATTGCGTGCCACTCAACAGCGAGCATCTGTATAATGCAGGAAACAAGAAAAAAGTATATGATGTTCTGAAATGCAGAAAAACTCTGTTAAGAGGCCAAATGCATTGCATCTGCAGCTTCTGCCACAGAAATAGGTATACAGAATGTGAACATCACACAGTCGTTAAAAATACTGCCCACTAGTGCCAAAACTATAATGGCGCTGATGGAAATGAAGTTGTTCACTCTTTCTGTCACTTGTGAGCCCTGTTTGTGCTCTGCTAAGCAGTGCAGAAATTATACAGGAAAAGAAAAAACATGTATAACAATTGTTATTGCACACAACAAAAACAAGCTCAAACATTCCAAGCAGCATGGGACTTTAAGTTGAATTTAAACCTTGCATCCTCTTTCCTGTTTCTTTAAAAGCATTTCATTTAACCCATGTGATACAATGATACACAGAAGTGATGTAGAATTGCTTGTCTTACTGCTGTTTAGAGTGCTGCAACAAAGCGCACCGGTGCCACTCTAAAATGCGCTACTGATGGGATGACATATTAAAATTTCTAAGTTTGTACCTTGGGCAGAGAAATCCTTATTCACTGCCTTGAAATGTTGCCAGTCCTCGGTACACTTTGCCAAAATCCATCTAAATAAGGAGTAAAAAAAAATATATATATATATATATATATATATATATATATATATATATATATATATGTATATATATGTGTGTGTGTGTGTGTGTGTGTAGCTAGTATTAACAAATATTAGAGTATAATAATGAAAATGTAGAATTATAAAGTTTCCTAGATCTGTTTTCGTTACAACCTGACAACTGCTCGGAAAATATGCATTAACTCTGACAGACAGTTCACTGTCTGGAATTGAACCCTCAGTTTAGTGCAATAACAACACACACTGTAGTGTTCTTAATCTCTCTTTTCAACCAACACAGGGCCAGGAACTGTTCCTTTCTCATTTGGGTGAACATGTCTAGATAAATGTGATATTCACAAATACTTCACACTAATAATAGCCCTTACAATTTTAATGTTAGTTTGCCAAAACACTGCCAGCTATTTCTTCTCTTTTTTCCTGAACATATTTCCCTCCTTCTTAGTCCATTTTAACTACAGAAATGCAGTGTCATGACCATCTATTTACATCTTTGTTTCAATGGGTAATATAGGTGATCAGCATTTCAGACAGATTTTTAGCAGAGGATGGACTGTGTGCTCTTACTACAGTGATATCAATATTAAGGTTGTTGGCATAGCTACAAAGAACACAGTTCTGTAAAGCAACAGCACCCAATATTCCACCTGCCTAGTCCATAAACAAAAAGTCCAAATTCTTCAAAAACTTTATTTTATAATACTTAATACTTGATTTTTGTAAAACATTTAAATTTGGACTAACTTCACTACTATTAAACCATAATGCAAGATTTAGTTTCAGAGTGAACATCTTCAAATCAATCAAACAATCAGCCACTTGTGCCCTCCTTGCTAGAATGAAACTAATCCCTTTTGATAAAAACGTCTGCATGAAAACTCTTGATTTCCTTGTCAGAAAATTATATAAATGAAAATCCCCAAAAGAGTTTGTTACCAGTTCCAGATAGTGGCAAACCATTTCTTCAGGCAACATCAATGTCGATTCCTGAAATTCTTCGTGTAAAACCATTTCAGTTTGGCCCCTTGTTTCACAAAATTCTCTTTGGACACTGCTGGACCCTGCTGCATTTGTTTGAGTAGAATCCTTTCTAATCTATGAATACCACTGTATTCCAATGGGATTGGTGCTTCAACTGGATCTTTAGTAACTTTGTGACGCAACTACTTCCTGCTGTCTTTTGATTGGACAATGATCACCATTCATCATACTATTCTGCCTCTATTTTGAAGGATTTGGATATACACCGTTACTGTATTCATCTACATCTCTCTGAAACTTTTTAATTTTCTGCTGAAATATGCCATTACATAAATTATCTACTTTATTAAAATATTACCATAGTTGGTTTCATAGTACTCATACATTGTCATTCAATAATTAGGTATTTAATATGCTCAGTTCAGCTGACAACTGTTTAATTTGCTGATCACTGAACTTTACCATACTTCACATAACATCAATGCCAGCTTTATTAAAAATATTAACTCATGATAGTACTCTGTCCTTTTCTGCACTCCATTAGAGAATTTCCAAAATCAGAGACCCTTTGGCACTATATTTGTGGAAAATGTTCTTAATTAAATAAGTATTCTCCAATTGTAATTTCTTAAAGGAAACTAATTTTTCTTCAAAGTTAAATAGCTAATCCTTAATAGTACTAGATGTTCTCACTGCACCATATATACAACCAGTGGTATTTAGATCAAATTTATTCACCTTCCATACTTGGTAAGCCAACATATCGTTAGACTGAGCCAAGGGGGTGTGTTGTGTAGGTGATCGCTGGGTAAGTGGGAGTCCCAAACTTCCCCCACGAGATGTTAATACATCCTGATGTGATCATTGAGATGCTGACTGCATCACATAATTCTTCTCATAGCTCTCAGGGTGCATACCCTTTTTATAGTAAGTCTACTCTGCATGATACAAATACCACAGAGAGAACGATAACAGTCAGAGCATAGTGCAAGACTGGGTGGTATAACTCATTCTTTCAGTATGACTGTTTACTGGTTACAGCTTTCTCTATGCAGTTCCAGCCTTATATACATAGTGGAAAATAGACATATAGTGTACTGTACTAATCAGAGCAATCTAATGTTAGCCAATGTAAATGTGTCAGATCCCCCTCTCATATTGGCATTACTTCCATTGCTCTGTCAGTGAGTGAGGTAATCATACCCACACATAGTAGGCCACAGGGTCCTGGTTCTGGACACAGTTGTGAAGAGATCTTGTCCAGCAGACATCGCTCATGTTCATGCAGCACCCCAATTTGAATTGGGGACATGGAAGTGTCAGTGTAACTCCTTGCAAATAGAAGTTCATGTGGTCAGGAGAGACAACACTGAACAGACAACTCTACCATGCACAGCTCACACCTGTCTCACATGGCAGGACATAGTATTAGCAAACAGCTTGATTGTGTTCATGCGGACACACACACACACACACACACATATATACACACACACACACACACACACACACACACACACACACACACACACACACACACACACACACACACACACACACACACACACATATTTCACAAAAAACTAACCATACTGAATTGCACACATGCAAGCTCTAAGAACGTTAATGCTGATTGGAATATATCTTCTGTTTGTGTCCCTGAGATATTTTATACTTCAATGAATGCTCTATGTTTCTTACTCATGCACACTTTAACTACTTTGGTGTCACCTTTGGCTTACTGCACCCCCCACCCTCACCCTGTGAGAATGATGATGAGCATGGCATGGATATTGTCATTTAGTTTTGACTTAGGGTTGTATATATCTCTGATGCATACAGTGGATAGATATGAGACTGACAGTATGCAGATAGTTTATCTTCTTACACCTGGCTTATATACTACAGGTTCCACACTTACCATGACATTACTGCAGTTATGAGTCTTGTGCTTTGTGGCTGCCGTATTGCTTTGCTGGTGAGTGTGCCTGCTATCATTTGTCTCTTATTTGTTGAGTTTGTACACTGCACTTTGAGTCTTAGGTGGTGAGAGTGTGTGCTATCCTTTGCTTCTTAGCCAGAGCAAGGGTATATTGTGCATGCCTACATCTGACAACAACGCCTGCAGCTACAGGTTTTCCCTCAGAATCCTCATCTGTATGTGCTGGAGGAGCTACTCCTGATTGTAGTCCAGGAATGTGTGGTCCTGGCCTTTGTTGTCCCTGTTGCAGCTGTTTCTTCAGGATAATATTATACAACATGGCACAGACTGAGAATTTCTGCACAGCTGCCAGGGTCATACTGCACTGCACCTCTTGATGTGTCTAGACAGTGGAACCGTGACTTCAGCATGCCAAACACACCCTACTGTATGATGTTTCTAGTTTGAGCAAGGGCATTGTTGTAACCTTCCTCTGTGGGTGTGTGTGCATTTCTGATGGGTGCCATGAGCCATGGTTCCAGTGCATAACCTGCATCACTGAGCAGATGGCCTTGTAGAACATCACCTTTAGCAAACCTTGTATTCAGCTGTGAGATGGCCATATGTGTGAGTCATGGTAACTGCCTGTGTTGTCTGCACAGGCACTGAGGATGATCTCTCTGGCATTTCAAACAACCTGGCAGTTGCCTGAGTGGAACCCCTTTCTCTTGATGTATGCCCTTCCCTGTTCATCAGGTGAGGCATTTATTTTTTGTGAGTGCAGTCTATGGCCCCCTGAAGACTTCAGGGAAGTGTGCTACAGCATAGAATTCCTACATTGTTCTTGCTGTCTCCTCTGATGTGCATGGAAAATAGATGTCCTCCCTTGCATGCTGTATTATAGCATTAATATATTGGTGAAATATTCTGGAACTTGAGGCCTGTGACAGTGCTAGTGTATTCCCTGTAGGTCCCTGGAATGTACCAGCAGCTAATATCCTTAATGCTACATATACCTTAGTCTCCACTGGTATAGATTCTCCTCGATTTTCCCTGGGTCTGAGGTGGGGGTGGCAGTGGTTACAGAGTTCCTGTAGTGTTTCCCTATTGATCCTGTATCTTTCTACTATTTCAATACAATGCAGTCCAAGATATGTTAAAGTGGGCACCCTTCTTCTCCTTGGTCAAGGTCTATCAAAAGTAACAGCAGCACATATTTGAGCCTGTTGCACATACACATGTAAGGGATCATCAGCAGTTCTTAGTATTGCTTTTTTTTTCTAACTATGATGGTGGTTGTATTCCAATAGGTTTTGCTGTTCATGGAAAAGGGAAATAGCATCTCTACTTGATTACTTTTTAGCTTCCTGAATGGCTCTGCGATCTTGGATTAGTTAATTTGCATGTAATTCTACACATTTAGGGCCATTAAATGAATACAGAATAGTTTGTTATTGTGTGTGTGTCATGCTGCAATGCAGACATGTCAACAGTGTGGAAATTATCCATTCATGAATCCGGCCCTAAGCACAGACCCACAAAACATAGGTAAATGGCAGAGTATGCTAATGATAGTGTAAGTAACCAAATTACATGCTCATTAACTGATCCAACATGGGGGAGCTATTTATGAAGCTATAAAGCAATTTTGTACACTCATCTGGCCTGAAATCAAAAACTCTTGGGATTACTGCGATGATTACACTTAGGAGAAAAGGGATGTTAGCTGTTGCTGCTGCCATCATTAACTTATATGTGCAATAGACTTTAATTAAGGTGCTGCTGCTGCTGCTAGTTCCTGGCAAAGAAGAAGGAGGGTGTCTTATCATGGACCTCATGACACAGAAATTGCAGAGTGATACTAGGAGGACAGGCAAACAACAGAAGAAATATGCACCATCTGCCACCCTCACCTGCAGCCCCAGGTGAAATTGTGGATTACCCATTCCACAAAGTATGGGTAGCATTACATATATTAGCTAGTATTACATTTCCCAGAACCTTGGGGATATATTACGAGTGCCACAGGCCTCATCTTCCAGAATATAACATCAGTTTTTAAATGCAATGCTACAACAGGTAAGGGATCACATCTGTTTCCTCACACATCCCACAAAAGTGAGGAAGAAACGCGCAGGAATTTTATGCAATAGCACACTTCCCTGAAGTGTTGCGGAGTATAGATTGCACACACATAGAAATAAAAGCCCCACCCAGTGAAGACGGAAGGAGATACTTCAACATAAAAAGGATACCACTCTGCAAACTGTCAGGTTGTCTGTAATTACCAAGGAATAATCTACAATATCTGTACAGGTAACACAGGCAGTTTTCATGATTCAGGTTTGTTAGGGGTGACTTTCATCTAGTAGGAGATGGAATCATGGCTCATGACATCCATGAGAAATCCACAAAATTGCAGTGAGCAAGGACACAACAGTGCCCAAGTGCAAGCTAGAAATGTCATGGAATGTGTATTTGGATTGCTTTAATCAAGGTTCTGGTGTCTAGACACCTCAGGTGGTATTCTGCAGTACAACAAGCAACCTCTGCCAAAATGTGTACAGTCAATTCCATGTTGCACAATATCATTTTCAGGAGACAACTTCAACAATGACAAGTAGGATCAAGCGCATTGTTCTCAGTACCACAAGCAGGGTCAGCAGTTCAGCAGAAACAGATAAGGAGTCTGAGGAACACCTGCCTCACAAAATCCCACCAAGCAAGAATACAATGATGCCATGTTATTGGCAGACGTAGGCATGCACAGTAGGTGCATACAAATATTAAAAATGATACCTAACAAAAGTCACAGCTAATAATGTTTGAATTTAGTTAACATCAGACACAAGCAACTCACCAAGGAGACCTTTTGCATCTGCGTTATTACAAATGTAAGCCTGGAACATGTATAAAAGAAACAACACAGCTGTATAAATGATTACTGTGTTATGCAAATTATTATAGTTCCCTACACTGATACATGTTCTAGGTGTACAATAATGTCAGTAATATTGTATGATTGATGTTTGCAATACACAGCTATGGATTTTGCACACTAATAGGCATCAAGCCTTTCATTTGGCCACTGTATATAAACCAATGAGTAGGTCAAGAGTAGCATCATTAGCACAAGTAGTCAAAGTCGAACTCAAAGTAAACTTTATTGTCATTTAGAACTACACAAGTGTAACCTAAATGAAATTTCATGCAACAGCTCAATTCTGGAGATTACAAAGGAAAGTGAAACAACACATACGAGTAACAAATACAATACTACTCCCAATACTCACAAAAAAAGCAGAGACAATTACCAATACTCATATATGAAAACATATCCTCCCCTGAGTTAAATTAACTACCCTATTTAAAGTAATACAAAACACACTACACACTGAAATGCTTAAGCTATTTGTCTAATATTGTACTTGATTGAGTTAAATAATACTGACTGTGGATATAATAAATAAATATTTAACTTACTTGGAATATATGTAAATATATATTGTGCAAATAAATAAGAATTGGCTTATGTGTCCAGGCCCCTAGGACTAGTGCCCAAGTTCAGAAGTCTAATCACTGTTGGGTAGAAACTGTTTCTGCATCTTGCAGTCATGTGCTGTGATATCTCCTGCCCAAAGCCAGATTCTTAAACAGTCTATGCGCAGGATGCATGTTGTCCTGTATTAATTTAGTGGACTTCCGGATGCTTCTTGCAGAATAAAGATGTGTTGATTGAAGACTGGAACCTGCTACCTTCTCAGCAACCCTCACCACTCTTTATAGCACCTTCCTTTCTGTAACTGTGCAGCTTCCAAACCACACTGTGTAGTTGCAGGTGAGGATGCTCTCTATTGCACCTGTGTAGAAGGTGGAGAGAATATGAGGAGGAAGCTTAGCTTTTTTCAGCCTTCTTAAAAAGTGGAGGCATTTTTGCGCTTTCTTGACCAGTTGGCTGGTATTTCCCGATCATGAGAGATCCTCTGATATGTGTACATCCAGGAATTTCATACTCTTAACCCTTGCCACACTCTCACCATTGATCCTGAGCACTGGGTGGTTTGTTCTCCTTTTCCTGAAGTCGATGATAATCTCTTTGGTCTTGCTTTCATTCAGGTCAAGTTTGTTCCCCTCATAACAACTGATTGTAGATGCAACCTCCAGTCTGTATACCCTTTTGTCCTCTTTTTTTTTTTTTTTTTAAACAATTTTATTGATTTTAAAGAAGTAAATATAAACAATTACATGTTTTTTTAACATAAGGATATTTACAATTCAAAAAGTGTTCACATAAGCATTCACATAACAATGTTTAACAAAGTGAAATTACTAAAACTATATACAAAGACATCCATTGAATATCATTACGTTGCCTAGTATTTGATTATGCCATATATAAAACACGTAGAGAGGTTGAAATTGAATTTATTTGATATCATTCTCAATCTCTTTTCAACCAATTCTGTAGATTAACCCATATACGATAGTTATAAGTTTTTCTAGATGTTCTAGATGTCATAGTTGCAATCTGCAATTGACAAACTTCCATTAGAATTTTCTTAAAATCATTATAGGAAGGAGGGAATTCAGATGTCCAGTTTCTTGTTATAGTTTTTCTGGCTACTGCCAGTATTGCCCAAAGTAAGGAATGTTTAACTTTTTTACACAACCAGGTATGGGTGTATTGAAGAGTACTAATGATTTGGTCAAGATAAAATTATCTGTGAATATTGCTTGTAGGAATTGTTTAATGTTTTCCCAAAATACACTTAAAGCAGGGCAGGGATAAAACATATGGTTCCAGTCAATGTTTGTGTTAGACTTAGATCTGTTGCAAATATTTAGTTTACCATCAATTTTGTTCATTAGTTGAGGAGTGTAGAAAGATCTATATAAAAATCTCCAGGAATATATTTTCCATTTAAGTGAAAATGTTGTTTTCCCTGCAGATTCTAATATATTTGTTTTATCTAGATCCCTTGGAAATGTGTTATTAACTATATAAAAATGGTTCCAGAAATTAGCAGGACAACAATGGGCAGGATTCACTATGGCCTGCACAGAGTCTAAGAGTAGTGTAAGACTCCATGCAGCCATCGCTATCCAGGAACAGCCTGTATGTGCGTGTAACAGAGCACCTAAAACGGCTCTAACACAGACAGGGCGTGGATATGCTAATTACGTCACCTGCAGCCGAAAGGCATGCAAATGAGGTAATTTTGCAATCCAGGAAGCAGAAACCTGCCCGTGTAAGAGCCGTGTTATCTGCAGAAATGTACTTAGTTGATAACTGAGTACCATTCTGCAAATAACACAATGGAGCCTTGTCAGCTCCAAATAAAGGTTGCAAATGTCCCAGGCAGCATGCCAATGGTCAAATATGTGGCCTCTGGCAATATACCCCAATGCAAAAATAAAATAAAAATGTTTTTTTTTTCGGCGATTGCCGATGTTTAAATGTAGCGCAGCACTGCGCAAATGGGCTGCGCTATAAAAAAACAGAAAAATAAAAATTTTATGCAAAGCATGAATTTACAATGTAAAGGAATAGCAGGCTGAAAACAACATGGCCACCGAGTAGGGGTTGCTAAGGGGGGAAGCTGAGTGTAAGACATGTAACTAAGCATTAGTAGGCAATCCCATGTAAATGAGTGGTAGGATAGTGAATCGCACTGTAACATAGCACATGAGCACATTCCGTGCAGTGTAGGAGTAGGATAAGGGGGAGTAAAAGAGTAGGAGATAGGTGACATCACAGGGAGGAATGTATGAAAGAAATGCAGCTCATTGGATCACAGTGGCATGTGAAAGATGTCGGTCACACATCATGGAAAGAGGAGTGTCAACAAGTAGGCATGGGAAAGCCAAGAAATGGAAGGTGTACACTATGGATAACACCAAAGTTTCTTGCTGGGCGTGCTTGCGCACATGTGCACGCTGGTAGGCACGAGTAAGTTAGAGTGCGTGTGTGTAAGAGTGAGTGCACACGTTTAAGGCAGAATTAGCATGTAGGAGCCAGTTTAAACACCTGTAAGCTTGTTTGCACTGGTGTGCGCGTGTTTTAACCTGAATAAGCAGATTCTAGTCCATCTAAGCATGTTTGCAAGCGTGTTAGCCGCTGTGAGCGCGTTTTTACTAGTATGCGCGTCGCTCCCCCCTGAGGAAACAGAAGGGAAAAAGGAAGCATGAGAAATAGTAGGAAGCTAGCAGGGATTACTGGCAGAGCTAGCAGGTGAAAACAATCAGAAGCAGGCAATTACACAGGCAGAACAGTAGCCCAGCCCAGCACTTAAAACTCTGCAAACAACAGTGCAGAATGTTTCTCTCAAGAGACACTGCAACAGAGGAGTAAGCTATTAGAAGTGACAACTGAAAAAGCTTCACTCAGACCAAAAATGCTAGGGGCTGCCATAGCTGTTATAAGGAGACATATGCAACTTGCTGAGGGTGGTGACTATGCAAATGCTGCCGGACAACCCACAGTGAGGAGACGGAGAAGAGTGTACAGGCCCAGGGTCACCTACCAGGGGTTACATGAGCTGGAGATAGTGGAGCACTATAGAGTAGACAGAGACCTCCTACAGCAAATTGTTGAGCTGTGCAGGCCACACCTCACACACAGAACCAACAGAGGGGAACCCATCCCAGTGGAAACCAATGTATGTGTTGGCCTAAGAATACTAGCAACAGGTACCTTCCAGAGACCAACTGGTGATATGATGGGGATATCACAGGTATCAGCATCCAGGATACTGCACCAGTTCCTGGATGCCATGTCAGCACATGTCGGTGATCATGTATATTTCCCCAATTCCCGTGAGGTATTGGACAGCAATATGCGTCTCTTCCAGCAAATAGCGGAATACCCTGAGGTAGTGGGTGCAATAGACTGCACGCATATACGCATCAAAGCACCAGCTGGTTAGTGGGGTGGGGCCTACATTAACCACAAGGGCTTCCCCTCCATCAACTGCCAGGTCGTGTGTGATGCCCAGGGCATAATAATGAATGTGTGTGCTGGCTGCCCTGGAAGCTACCATGATTCCCATATCTGGCATTTGACACAGCTGTACCAGACATTTGCCAATGGGGACATCCCACATGGTCACTTAGTGGGGGATGCTGGCTACGCACTAGAGCCGTGGATGATGACACCCATCAGAAATGCACACACACCTTAACAAGAATGCCATAATGAGGCACACGCACAAACACGAAATGTAATCGAGCATGTGTTTGGGCTGCTCAAGTCATGGTTCCAGTGCCTGGACACATCTGGTGGAGCCTTGCAGTACTCACCAACTACATGTACCCAAATTGTTATGGTATGTTCTATGCTACATAATATGATTCTGCAAAAGCAGCTGCAGCAGGACCAGCATAGGGCTTGGCCAAACAGCCCCCCACCATTGCCAAGCCCATCACAGGCAGAGCGTGACTCGGAGGAGGAACAACCTGAGCCTGCCCCAGTAGGCAGAAGGAGGCGTGCCCAGTATGCCTTGGCCTTGGCAAAGAGGCAACGAATAGCACATACACTGGCTGAGTAGGAACCCAGGAAATGATACCTCTCTCTGACTCGCACAAATAGTAAAAAGGATGTCTAAGTTGACACAACCTGCTTTCAAACATGTACAGGGAGTGTAGTATGTGCATCCAACATAGACAGCCCTGCAGCACCACCTGAGGCATGATTGCCATGTGTTAAGCAATGTAACACCATGTAGTATATGCAAACTTGATGACCCTGACTAACATCCTACCCTCACCAAGCATGATGCCACAATATGAAGACAAGATGATCAATTACAATAATTGTCTTAAGTAGTGCTGTTAGTCAAAGGGGATCCAATGCATGTCAGCCTGGGATGACATGCTGAGCAAGACACGATGCTCCACCTGCTAGGGATGGCATGCACCTATCACTCCTGGCCTTCTGGATACTGGCAAAGGCTGTTGTCACCTCCACTGTGCCTTGAATAGGTAAGGCTCAAAACACAAACCCACCTCCATAGGTATCACAAGGGATAAGAACCTAGACGTAATGCTTCCCAATGCCAGAAGTCTAAACTGCAAGATGCATGCAGTCCAAACTCTCCTTAGCATGGAGAATGTTGATATCTGTTCTGTAACAGAAACTTGGGTCAAGGCTCACAAGAGCACCCTAACACTACCAGGTTACACCTCATACCATGCTTTACAGCCCCAAAACATGGAACAAACTACAGAAGGAGGGTGACTATCAATAATTGTCAATGATAACCACACCCCCAGGTTGGTACCACAACAAGAAGCAGCATGGACTATCCACGGGCAAGTAACAGTGGCTAAAACTGCCTCCCAGTTTGTAGCCTGCTACAGACCACCCTCCTAACACCAGGAACCACACTTGGCTTACTTCAGAACACATGAAAATATCATGGTCTCTCCAAATAACATTATATTGGGTGACTGAAAATACTCAAACATAGACTGGGAGCATTATTCTAGCTCCAACACCCTAGGCCAAAGGTTCCTAGAATTCATAAACCAAAATGCTCAGGAACAGCTTACCACTCCCACAAGAGGGTACGCATACTGGATGTGATAATCAGCAACATGGGTACTCTATGCCCAGATGAGACGTGTATCCCTCACTGGTAAGATCAGACCATAGAGTAATCACACTGGATATTCACATCCTGACCCCAATCCCTGGGCAGAAAACCACAGTGAAAAACATGTGTAAAGCAAATGTTGCACTCCTCCAAACTGATGTGGAATTCATTAAAGGCCTTGTGCCTGTGGAAAATAAGGGCCACACCTCAGAACCCTTTATAAATGCATTCTATGAACACTTTCAGGAATGCATGGATTATGCAATCCCAAATAAAACCAAGACCCAATTCCATACACACAGGCATCTGGCCTGGTGGGTCCCAGCCATTACCAAACCATGCAAGAGAAGGAGGAAGCTACTACATGATAGAGCAAAACCCAAAAAGGGAAGTAATCTCTGATCAGTATTATGGCAAAAAACTATGGCCACACATAAAATCCACTAAGGCCAGCTACAACATGTTGAATCTGGGAATCTTGAGGCAATGTTACACCTGCCCCATGTACACAGACAACCCCCTCCTCCCCCCAAGAAATACAAATATATGTGAGAGATGCAACTATTTATCCAAACTGGAGGCCGAGCTCTCTCAACTCAGTACTGGCAAAACCAGTCAGGAGGAGAAGGTAACCACACACACCACAAACCCAGTCTCACATAGACCTATCATAACTGCAAACCAAAGACATAAACACACAAAAACATTCCCGGAGGCTCTAATTAAAAATCTACCAAATCAACAGAGGCCTCCAAAGCAGACACCCAAGCAACCACTACCTCAAAACATAGCGCATGCAACAAATAGTTCACAAAGTCAGTGTGCCTAACAGTCACACCCCTTAAGGGCAAACAACATGCCTGATACACTTGTAATAGGTGACTCCATAGTCAGACACGATGATGTCCTGCTCACCAGACTGAACAAGGAAAAGGTTACAGTAAGCTGCCTGTTGGCTGCTACAATCCACCACATAACACAAGCACGCAGGTCATTCCAAAGCAAGTACAAATATGACTCAGTCATTGTCCATGCTGGTGTGAATGACCTGGAGTTGGGATGTGAATATCCAGTGAGATTATTTTATGGTCTGATCTTACCAGTGAGGGATACACTTCTGTTCTGGAGCATCGAGTCACCATGTTGGTGATGATCAGGTCCAGTATGTTTTCCCCTCTTGTGGGAGTGGTAACAAGTTGTTCCATAGCATTTGAGTTTATAAATTCTAGGAACCTTTGGGCTAGGGTATTGGAGCTAGAGTAATGCTCCCAGTCTATGTTTGGGTAGTTGAAGTCGCCCAATATAATGGTGTTTGGAGAGACCTTCATATTTTCCAGTGTTCTCAGGAAGGCTGAGTGGGGTTCCTGGGTTTGGGAGGGTGGTCTGTAGCAGGCTATAAACTGGAAGGCAGTTTTACCCACTGTTAGTTGCACATGTGATACCTATGGGGGTGGGTTTGTCTTTTGAGACTTGCCTAAAAAAGGCACTATTGGGGTAGCAAGAGCCTTTGCCAATATCTGAAAGCCCAGGGGTGACATGTGCAAGCTGTTAACATGCACAGTGCACCCTGTAGCTGTCATACAGTCATGGATAATGTTGAACCTGCTGTGTCACCCCTATACAGGTACCTCTGGTGTGCCGCACAGACATCAGTCCATTGCAGGTGAGACAGTTATCAGTATCAGGCATGTTAATGCATATATCTATTCGCCATGTGGCCAGTTAACACATGTACACATACTGTATGGTCCAGTCATGATATACAGGTCGCATCTGTCATCAATCACACTGGCTACCCATGTGCAATATATACAAACTAAATGAAACACCAACATGAAACCACAGTATTTATCATTGCTCGATATGTGGACAGCTGTGCATACAACGGTGGAGGTGTTGTTCAATGTAGGCATATGTACTATACATTGGAACAACACATGTGTGGTACGCAAACAGTACCACACAGTGAGCTGGGATATGGCCTGCCCACAGCATTCACCATTGTGCAATATGCCCCTGCAATGGGTACACACATTGTGATATGCCATCTGACAAGTCCCAGACATGTAGTGTTCCAGCTGCAATATTGTCTCACTATCCCATAATACATACCCTACATACCAAACATACAACCCTTTGTATGCATAACCCTGTGGACAGTGACGTATCTGACATCTATGGGTGTATGTCATATGGGACAACACAGACATGTGAGATAGACGGCCATCACAAACATTTGGCCAACACATGTTCACACATGGCCATGGAGGATGGCCAGAGACATGTAGCCACACAGTAGATGTGATGTGTAAACACCCTGTTGCACATTGTCCACACATGGCCCAACTATAGCCTTTGTTGAATGGTTATATAGTTGATGTGGAACACTGGACATCCTAAAAGCCTGTGCACAGCTTGTGGAGGTGTCAATTAATTTGACCATATAAGATGTGTTGAACATCATGACTGTGTCATAGCATGACAGTAGTGACCTGTACAGCTTCCACAGACATAGACACCACATCAGGCCACAGATACCGTACATTTCCTTTGCTGCTGTTGGACATCACTGTCAGCCGTGCACCTCATGTGTGTGGTACATAAATGTCATGTGGGACATGGTGTATTGACAAGTCTGCCATGTGTGGACACAGTTGCCAGGCAGCTAAGACATGTTAGTAGTTGTGCAGGGGTGTCATCTGTAGGTCTTCCAGTGACCTGTCACATGACACAGCATGGTTTAGTGTGTATACACCTCAGCGTCGTGGGTCACAATCCACAGTAGTTATGTCATGTGTTTGCACGCAGTCATGGCTATGCACTGTGTGTGTATTACACACTGTATAGCAATATAGGTGCCTCATGATGCCATGCAATGGCACAGTGTCTGTACGTCACACTGTATAGCAATGTAGATGACTCATACTACCCTTCAATGCTCATGCACATCTGATAAAAGTGCTTTCTATTTGCAGGGCATACAGACAACACTGCAATGTGATACCCATTACACCGCTGTACATGTGTCAGGACACCATTGTGTCAGCCATGTATGCATGTCAATGCACACATCAGCAGATTACATGTCATACTACGTCAATGTCAAGGTCACATCAGCCATGTGTACAGTTAACCTGTGCTGGTGCACATGGTGTATCACTGGGATGCATCCTTACTACCATGATTGTGTGAACTGCATGGCTTCTGATATGACACCTGCTTGCTGTTGTGTGCAACCCAGGGAGGTATGCTAACTACCACTATTAATGTTTGAGCTGCATGCCATCTGCTGTATCACAAGCATGCTGCATGCAGTCTGTCAAATCACATGCATGGTGTGTCTGTGTGTCTATTGTAATGTAGTGTCTTTCTTTGCATTCACAGGTGATGTAGGTGCATTACCCTCCTGCGGTCCATCTGATGTTAGTGTCCCCACAGATACTAGCAGTGATGAACATATGCATGAGGTACAGGCAGGGTTGTCAGGGGCTGAATCTGTGCCAGTGGTTGCCATCCCAGCTATGTCCCCCTCTTCCCTGCGCACAGTTCTCATGCCAACACATACCCCATCACCAGTGGCCATAGAGGAAGGACAGTCAGCGTGTGTTAGCTTGGAACAAGAATGTGTGGTGGCTACAGAAGGTGTGTCTCCACACCATGGTGTCAGTGTAATGACTGCAGATGTGCCACACAGGCATGTAGCCAGTGCTGCTCGTAGGAGGACCTCTGGCAGACATGCACCTGCAGGACAGAGCGCAGCAGCTGGTGTCACCAGACGCATGTTCCAGACTGTAATGGCAGCACAGGCATGTGCTGAATGGCAGAACACAGAAGGGCAGAGGCTTCAGAGGGCTGCTATCCATTCTTTAAACAACAACATCCAGGCATTGGCAAATGCTCAACAGCAGCTCGCTGATGTTCTGGACAGACGATTGGGTGACATGGCTGGAATCCTTGACCGTGGCATGGCAATCCGCGAGCGTGAGCTGTCTGTGCTGGAAAATCTGGTAGAAGTGAGGCGTAGGCCACGTAGATGTAGGCCAGCTACACCACCTGGTGCAGGTCAACGTGAACAAACCACCTCACATGCCTGGTCCTACAGTGCCAGTAGCAGTAGTAGTGCAGCTGGTGCTGCGCTGTCCACACCAGGACACAGCAGGCCATGTGTATTTGGCCCTGGACGTTCCCTGTGGGACACGGTTCCAGTGGACATGTGTCATCAGACAGTAGCCAATCTGTACCTCTGCCTGGTAACCCCTGGCAGGCACAGGTCATGTGGCCGTGGCCGGACACAGTGAACTGTACATCCTGGTTTGTACAATCTGGAGCTGTCAATAATACCCCTGTGTAGGCTGGACACATGGCAGAACTGTGTGCACACATACACGCACACAGCAGAAACATCTGTAGGGCACTGCAACACCCACATGCATAACGACCACACATGTCCAATCAGATCACTGACCCTAACCCACACACATTGTGTCATCCACTGGTGCAGTCTATGCCCCTGGCAAACATTACCACCCTGTGCATATGATGATGCCTGTGCCACATCCCTGTCATCCACACCATCGTTGCAGGGACATGCTCATATGGCCTGATGCACAGGGTGAACAGAATAGTGGGAAGTGTATATTACATTTGTTGTGTACTGTTGACATGCACCAGACATACCATGTAGTACATGTTTAAAATGCATTGTTATATGTTCACAGTATGTGTCTTGGTAACAACAGTAACAGCATGTTGGTAATGATACCCTGCTTCCCTCTTTAAGGTCTAATTGCATGTGCCATTATGTTACAGTGTTTGCAGCTAGAGTGCATTGTTGTATGTTCACAGTATGTGTCTTGGTAACAACAGTAACAGCATGTTGGTAATGATGTCCTGCTTCCCTCCTTAAGGTCTACTTGCATGTGCCAATAAGTAGCAGTGTTTGCAATTTCCCATGTGTAAATGTGGAGTACTCACAGGCATGTATGGCAATACCAGCATGCTATATGTAGCCTCAACTTCACTGTTAGAAAGTCTACCATTCCACAGATGTCCACACATCTACTGATCCAGAAGCATGTGAGCTGTTTAATAGGCTACAGTGGCTAGAGACGTAACATCCATACCGGGTCACATCACAGGTATGGTGACATGGTGCGGGGGGTTTACACAGCAGTCTGGCTGATGTCAATGTTAGAGGCCAGTTGATAGCATGAGGCCTCACTGTGTAGCAGTAATACACTGTCACATTACAGGATGAGAATACGCACAGACATACACAGAAACACACAGTAACATGACCACACTCACGGGGTCAACAACACTCTAATGCACACTTGATATTGTTGAGGTGAGGACCCCTGCCTATGTGATAATCACCTTCACAGTACTGTGCACCCACATGACGCGACACAGAGAATGAACATGTACAGGTAGCCAGTAAGGCTCAGACCGATGGCATCAACAGGGTAGTAGACTGCATCACCATGAGGGGTTAGGGATTCTGTCTGTTCTGTGTGGTAGCATACACCCTCACTCCATGCACCAGACAGCCATACATACATACACACACACACACACACACGCACTTTGGAGTCCACAAATGTCATTCACATACAGATAGCTGACGTGTGTGATACACACACCACCCCTGCCTACATCTTGCTTTCCACACTGCAGTATGTACAGATCTCTACAACAGTGTACAGGGGTGTGTAACAATTGGGATGTATTCCCCACCATACGTGGCATATATGGTCACACAAGCAAACACACATGGCAGTACTGTGAATCATACACCTGCTATATGATGATACGTCTGACAGACATGCAGCTGTATTGGCCGCATTATGTGTACCAATGCTACCTTCAGCAATTGTGCTGCAATATGCACACGGGAGGACGTAAGTGTTACAGGTGTCAAGTGATGTACAGTCAGTAACACCCTGACTGCTGTGTAGGTTGTATGTCTTCACCTTCAAGTAACAGTAACATAGCGTACTGTTTGCACATGTAATGGTAGGACGGCTTGTGACACACCTGTGAGCTGTCTTCAGCAAACATCCATCTGCAAAGGTGGACCACCACTTTATGTACACACATCCATCCATACCTGATGTACATCCTACCGCACTGTCAGTATTTCACCATATACAAGTGTCAGTGATGGGGCTGCATTGCAACTGCATGTTGTAGTTAGACACAGATGAACGACATACATCAGCTACTGCACATGCATGGTAGCTGCATGCACACCACTACATGTACATGACAAGATAATCCAAGCGTTGGAAGTACACCATAAAACAAGCAAAAAGGCGAATGCTGACACCACACTATGTAGCTTGAGAAACTGAAAACAATGAAGCAAACTCGTGCAAACCAGCAGGACAAAGTAAAACCACTTTTAATAACAGTTGAGCGCTTTCACCTGTTTCAATACAGGCTTCTTCAGAACAAAAAAACATTCTGAATAGCAGCCTTTAAATAGATGTTTTGGCTCCAAAAATTTTAAAGCAACATACTCCACTAAAACTTTCTGCATAAGCAATAAACAAAAACATTCCAAAATGAATAGGTAACAGAAATAAACAATTATATTATAAATACATATGTATCCTATAAAATGTAATACACACATTCCTCTGAAATTCATATTTGTTAAAAACATGTTTCTATAAAAACACTGACTCAACTTATTTATAAACAATTTGACACTAGCGTATTTTGTATAGCAGAGGTTTAATAGACAGTGATTCATTCAAACCTGGGGGTGAGGCAGCATCAGTAAAAATTTGCCACCACATTTCTCTATAAGACAGCCAACTCTTATAGTCTCCCCCCCAGGGTCTATTTGAATAAGGTCAATAATACTAAAAGTGAATTTATGTTCAGAACCCTCTTGTTTTATGTGCTTATATAGGGCATTCTTCTCATCTCTCTTTCTAATAGAGTAAAAATGACCGCATATTCTTTTGTTCAGCTGCCTGTCGGTCTTCCCAATGTAGAAAGCGGGACAAGCTGAACATAGTGCGATATATATGACTAGTTTAGTAGTACAATACCCTGCCTTGAATCTAATAGAAGTGTTGGTAGTGTTACCTAACCTAGTGCCTTGACTGTTGTTATTAGCAAAGCACCAGTTGCATCTACCACACCTCTGTGTAGATTTAGAAGTGTTAGAAGTCAGAAACATTGTATTTTCTAACAACCTTTTCAAGTTCATACCCATTTTATTTACAAAGTGGGGTTTATCCCCTAAAATGTTGGATATAGAAGCATCCGCCATAATAATAAACCAACTTTTGTTAACCAATTGCCTCATCTTATAACTACAAGGACCATATTCGATTACACAAGCTTTATTTAAATCACTACGACCAACTCTAGCAAGGGTAACAACATTATTACCTTGAGAATTTATTCCTAACAAAGGTGTGTACCTAGAACCCCAGCCTTGAATAACCTGCTTACTTACATTTTGCATCATACCAAGGTCATAACCTCTATCACTGAACATAGTCAGAATATACTCAACTTCAGCTATCATATCTATGTAGTCTGAAGTCATTCTAACTGCTCTAATCAACTGTCCCTTGTAGATGTTCCTTAAAAGACTTTTTGGATGATTACTAGAATATTCAAGATAATTGTTAGAAAAAGTGGGTTTCCTGTATATTCTAGATTTAAACCCACAATTAGCCTGGGAGACGAGGGTGTCAAGGTATGCCAGACCATCATGACTGAATGCGTGTGTAAATTTCAAATAAGAACTACTGGTGTTAATATATTCTATAAATTCAGTCAATGTCTCAGTATCACCATCCCATAATATATATATATATATATATATATATATATATATATATATATATATATATATATATCGTCAAGGTAACGAGTATAATATTAGATGTGAAGATAGAAGTCACTGGTGAACACTACAGACTCCTCCCAGTCGAGCATGACCATATTAGCAAAAATGGGGGCACACACAGCACCCATAGCTACACCCTTAGTTTGTTTAAAAATCTCTCCTTCAAAAAAGATAAAGTTGTTGTCCAATACCATACTCATCATATCTGTAATCAACCATATCTTATCCCAATCCAACCCTGCATATTTAATAATACTACGATTTAATGCTTCTAACCCCTCACTTTTGGGGATGCAGGAGAAAAGGTCTATGACATCAATAGTTACATATAACAAATCTTTTTTATATAAGTGTGTAGGAAAATAAGCTAAAAAATACCAAGAATCTTTGGCAAGATGAAATACCTTTTCGTACACATGTTTCAAAGTATGGTCGATGACCACACCCAAAGGAAATGTTTTAGATCTGCTGCCAGACACAATTGGTCTAAAAGGCGGGTCAGACACATTCTTATGAACTTTGGGGATGCCAATTAACTTGGCTAACACAGGAAATTCCACTTTGACAAAATTGTAAGTATTCAAACTAATTTGCCTGTCTATAAGAAAGTCCTCGAGGTGACAGTCAATTTTTCTATAGGCTATATTAAGTTCATTGACAGATATGATCTCATAACTGTCCATAGAATGTAAAATGTCATGAAGTTTAGAGGTATATGTAAGTTGATCAAAAAGAACTAAACCCCCACCCTTGTCAGGTTTCATCACCCGTATTGATCTATTCTTCCTCAACATTTGTAGGGTGTCCTGTTCTTCTCTGGATAAATTATGTTCCATTCTCCTAAACTTATTATTGTTGTTAAGCTCATAAATCTGCTTAACAATACATTTTTCAAATAAACCAATCATTGGATGGCATGGGGTTATAAAGGTACTTTTCTTTTTCAAGATTTTACAGTCATTATTAGAGCCAGTAACATTATTAATGGGATTATTAAACATTACTGCCAAGTTTAATTTCCTAGTATATAATTTAACTTGACAAATATTATCAACCACATCAAATTTAGTAGTCGGTATGTATTTCAAGCCCTTAGAAAGTAAATTAAAATATGAAATATCAAGCTTAACATCTGTATAGTTAAAAATGTTAAAGCTATTGTACCTGTAAATCACGCCATCTGTGGAAGAAATCTCACAGTACTTTGTGGTATTATGTACGTCATGTTTAGTAGCAGTTTGCTGTGCAGTCTGCAAATCTACAATAGTAACTAACTCTAGATTCATATTATTATTGGCTATTATTGATGGTGGGGTTTCTTCCAATCCCCCCCCCCATTTCCAATCCCTTCTTCTGTCTTGACCTTTGCCCTTGAAAAAATGGGAATTACTTTGAGCCTGAGAATTATATTCATAATCTGGGGGGACCTGCTGTTCATTGTAAAAATTATCGACAGTTTTAAACTGTCCTTCTTTCCACCCATATATAGCCCCTTTCTCATACTGCTGAATATCCCTAGTAAGTTTAGAATGTTTCCTTTCTAGAGATTTTTTTATATTTAAATCAGCTGTAACAAATTGTTTATTATATAACCTTTCCCATTATTCAAATAATAAATCACTTAAAATGTTTTCATTCAGTTTTTCTGTTTCATCCATTAGTCTAACTAATTTCTCATCATTGCATTTAATTAACAGCTTCATAAACTCAATGCCACATTTATCAAAAAACAAATTAAATTATTTTTTTGTGTTGTCATTCACATCTATGCCCATAGGAAATTTAAAAAATCTCAAGCCTTTAGGAATGACATTGATGTTTAAACACTTAGATAAATATGCATTTTCTAACTTCAATGTATTAATATTATTCAGTTTTTTACCAAATAAATAAATCATGTCTTTAAGTGAACAGTTAGAAATAACAGAATCTTCCCTGCTCGGGCATTAGAAGATGCAATCTCAGGAACTGCAGACACTACTTTGGCTTCCTGCTGCTGCCCAGTGAAGTTTAAAAGCAAAGCAGTAAGCTTGCTCACTTCTGCTTTCAAGTCCCACACTTCTGTTTGTAGTTGCTGCAAATAAGTCAGCTCAGTATTGTTGGGTGTGGCACATCCAGCTTCTCCATCAGCTTCCATAGTAAGACACAACAAGATAATCCAAGCGTTGAAAGTACACCATAAAACAAGCAAAAAGGCGAACACTGACACCAGACTATGTAGCTTGAGAAACTGAAAACAATGAAGCAAACTCGTGCAAACCAGCAGGACAAAGTAAAACCACTTTTAATAACAGTTGAGCGCTTTCACCTGTTACAGTACAGGCTTCCTCAGAACAAAAAAACATTCTGAATTGCAGCCCTTAAATAGATGTTTTGGCTCCATAAATTTTAAAGCAACATACTCCACTAAAACTTTCTGCATAAGCAATAAACAAAAACATTCAAAAATGAATAGGCAACAGAAATAAACAATTATATTATAAATGGTTTACTATCATAAATTCGAAAGTAAAAATAAATAATGTCTTTATTTTCGAATTTATGCATCGAAAATGAACATTTTTGAATAATAGTAAACTCGAAAACCAGGGTGTATTGTCGAAAATGTCACTTGCGACATTGACAGCGATACACAGCATGCCCACCCTTCCCATAATCACCTACCTACCTAACCGAACACACAGTTATGCAGGGGGGTTGCACCCCCCTGCACCCCCCACACCCCCCCTAACTTAATATTCCAACTCCGAGATCGCACAACAGTGAGGAAAGGGATGCATTTCCCTAACCGCACTGTACTGCGATCCCCTCCCATGACCGAAAGTTAGAATTGCGAATGCACAGTTCATTTGCAATGCAAACCTTCGCTCATGTCACCTGCCATAATATGAAGTATTCGAACATCTGATGTTCGAATACTTCATAGCCGTGCAAATGCACGTCGACATAATGATAGCAAACCATTATAAATACATATGTATCCTATAAAATGCAATACACACATTCCTCTGAAATTCATATTTGTTAAAAACATATGTTTCTATAAAAGCACTGACTCAACTTATTTATAAACACTTTGACACACCTTTGTTAGGAATAAATTCTCAAGGTAATAATGTTGTTACCCTTGCTAGAGTTGGTCGTAGTGATTTAAATAAAGCTTGTGTAATCGAATATGGTCCTTTTAGTTATAAGATGAGGCAATTGGTTAACAAAAGTTGGTTTATTATTACAGCGGATGCTTCTATATCCAACATTTTAGGGGATAAACCCCACTTTGTAAATAAAATGGGTATGAACTTGAAAAGGTTGTTAGAAAATACAATGTTTCTGACTTCTAACACTTCTAAATCTACACAGAAGTGTGGTAGATGCAACTGGTGCTTTGCTATTAACAACAGTCAAGGCACTAGGTTAGGTAACACTACCAACACTTCTATTAGATTCAAGGCAGGGTATTGTACTACTAAACTTGTCATATATATCGCACTATGTTCAGCTTGTCCCGCTTTCTACATTGGGAAGACCGAGAGACAGCTGAACAAAAGAATATGCGGTCATTTTTACTCTATTAGAAAGAGAGATGAGAAGAATGCCCTATATAAGCACATAAAACAAGAGGGTTCTGAACATAAATTCACTTTTAGTATTATTGACCTTATTCAAATAGACCCTAGGGGGGGGAGACTATAAGAATTGACTGTCTTATAGAGAAATGTGGTGGCAAATTTTTACTGATGCTGCCTCACCCCCAGGTTTGAATGAATCACTGTCTATTAAACCTCTGCTATACAAAATACGCTAGTGTCAAAGTGTTTATAAATAAGTTGAGTCAGTGCTTTTATAGAAACATATGTTTTTAACAAATATGAATTTCAGAGGAATGTGTGTATTACATTTTATAGGATACATATGTATTTATAATATAATTGTTTATTTCTGTTACCTATTCATTTTGGAATGTTTTTGTTTATTGCTTATGCAGAAAGTTTTAGTGGAGTATGTTGCTTTAAAATTTTTGGAGCCAAAACATCTATTTAAGGGCTGCAATTCAGAATGTTTTTTTGTTCTGAGGAAGCCTGTATTGTAACAGGTGAAAGCGCTCAACTGTTGTTAAAAGTGGTTTTACTTTGTCCTGCTGGTTTGCACGAGTTTGCTTCATTGTTTTCAGTTTCTCAAGCTACTACATGTACATGTGCGTTGGTCCTACATTCCTGTCAAGTAGCCATGTTTGTATGCATTGCAATTGGTGGAAATGTGTGATGACATACATGACACATGGACTGTTGTATGATATGTTGGTTGTCAAGGGTAACTAGTACAGAGGGAATGTTACCTCAGTCAACATTGCTACCTTATGTACTGTTAGCATTCAACAGCCATGGACGTACCTTCCATGTGCATGTGTGTGATTGCTGTAGCCATTTGTCTGCACTGGACAGCAAAAGCTATGCTATGTACATATGCGTTGTGTGTGTGTGTGGGCCATGTACATATCCACTGCGATTACATGTATGTCATATCCAAACATGAGTGTTTTCTGGTGTACAGCGACAGTCATCTGTTACAGCTGTGTAAGACCCAGGGCCCCTGTTATGTGTAGAGCCGACCTGGTTATGGACTGTGGTATCATTGCATTGCATACCACATGATGGAACCCTGCCAGTACATGTGTAGTCTGCACAGTTGCTGTAGACCTATGTACAGTCCACTGGTCATGAGTAACATGGTGGTGTAGTAATGTATGGATGTGTGTTATTGGTCCAAGGACATGGCGGTTTCTGAGGGCTACATAGTAGAATGCAGCATTTAACACTGTGATCTGCACCTGAGACATCTGTGATGGCTCTTGAGTGTGTACTGGTCAGTACATGTGAGTGGCCTTCATGTACGTGGGGACAGTAACACCTGGAGCAGTCTGTCACGGTCTTATAGCCCACATGTCTGTATATGAGGTATACGGTGGTAGTGCTATTGTGTACAACTGTGCCAAATGCCAGGTGTTTCTCACTGCAGAGATGTCCATATTCCCCATTGTTGGATCTGGATTGTCAGCTGTGATCACGAATGCTACACAGCTAGCACTGACGACCGGTGTCAGATGTGTGTAGTGCAGCATTCATGCTAACAATGTTCACTAGTGACACACTGTGCCCTTCCGTGTTTAGAATCCGTGTGCATACAAGACAGCCCTTCGCTACTACTAAGTGTGTGAGCATGCCCAGTACGCTGTTGTGTAGATTGACACACAGTACATTCCAAATGGACATGTGCTACTAAGTGTGTGAGCATGCCCAGTGACACCTTGTGTCGGTTATGTGCTTCTGTGTATGGGCATGACTATTGAAATCCTGTATAGCGATAGTGGTCATCCAGGCAATAGATGTCCATACCCCACATCAGGATGGATTCCTACATTAAACACACTGGGACTGTCTTGAAGGGTGTACTGTCTGTGGCGCATCTCGTATCCATGTAGTGTTGTAATAGTGCTCTGTAGATAGGCAGTTGTCCCGCTCACACCATTGCTGTGTGTTTGTCTACGTCTACCTTGGGACAGCAATATGCTTTTAGACTACTCACTCTCCATACATTCCCTATCTGTGTCTTTGTCTTTGCTGATGATGCTATCTGCCTAGAAGTATGCCTCTGGGAGTGCTGTGTTCCAGTAATCATGGTAGCACGTTCTATAACTGCGTAATGCTGTAGTGTGATAAGGTAATTAGATGTATGTTTGACTCCCAGCCCTGCCAAGTGTGTGTGTTTCCAGCTGCCTGGGGACAGAGTAATGCTTTTAGATGGCTCACTCTCCATACATTCCCTATCAGCGTCTTTGCCTTTGCTGATGATGTCATCCACCTAGATGTATGCCTCTGGGAATGCTGCATTCTATTAATCTTGGTAGTGCGTTCTGTAACTGTGTAATGCTGTAGTGTAATAAGGTCGTTAGGTGTATGTTTGACTCCCAGCCCTGCCAAGTGTGCATGTGTGTGTTTCCAGCTGCCTGGGGACAGAGTAATGCTTTTAGATGGCTCCCTCTCCATACATTCCCTATCAGCGTCTTTGCCATTGCTGATGATGTCATCCACCTAGAAGTATGCCTTTGGGAGTGTTGTGCTCGAGTAATCTCTGTAGCGTGTTCTGTAACTACGTAATGCTGTAGTATGATAAAGTAATTAGGTGTATGTTCGACTCCCGGCCCTGACAAGTGTGTGTGTATGTTTCCAGCTACCTGGGAACAGAGTATTGCTTTTAGATGGCTCACTCTCCATACATTCCCTATCGGCGTCTTTGCCTTTGCTGATGATGTCATCCACCTAGATGTAAGCCTCTGGGAGTGCTGTGTTCGAGTAATCTCGGTAGCGTGTTCTGTAACTGCATAATGCTGTAGTGTGATAAGGTAATTCAGTGTATGTTCAACTCCCGGCCCTGACAAGTGTGTGTGTGTGTGTGTGTGTGTGTTTCCAGCTACCTGGGGACAGAGTAATGCTTTTAGACGGCTCACTCTCCATACATTCCCTATCGGCGTCTTTGCCTTTGCTGATGATGTCATCCACCTAGAAGTATGCCTCTGAGAGTGCTGTGTTCCAGTAATCTTGGTAGCGTGTTCCGTAACTGCGTAATGCTGTAGTGTGATAAGGTAGTTAGGTGTATGTTAGACTCCCGTCCCTGCCAAGTGTGTTTGTGTGTGTGTTTCCAGCTGCCTGGGGACAGAGTAATGCTTTTAGATGGCTCCCTCTCCATACATTCCCTATCGGCATCTTTGCCTTTGCAGATGATGTCATCCACCTAGAAGTATGCCTCTGGGAGTGCGGTGATGCTGAAACTCGGTAGCGTGTTCTGTTACTGCATAATGCTGTAGTGTGGTAGACTAGACAGGTAGGTGCTCGATTCCAAGGCATGGCAGGTGTGTGTGGTTGGCAGTTATACCCTATGTGTTGGTATCTGTGGGTGGCTAGCTGCGGGATGTGTTCAGTGTGTTTTGTTGCTGACCTATATAGTGTCCACAGCCCACATATTCTGCCAAGACACTGGGTTGTCAACACATACATTCACCAATAGGTGTGGTGAGTAAATGTCAGCAGCCCTACTCTTACCTTTAATACAGTGTGACCCATGTGACACAGCAGAACACACATGCCTTGATAGTAACAACACTACATGATGCAGGTGGCACATGTAGTTTCCTTTTCATGCCTATCTAATGCTTTGCTGTCATGTGGTCAGCTGTTGTGATATAAATGCAATATCTACATATGTGTGTACATGTATATGTGTGTATGTATATCTATGTATATATGTATACAAATAATATATATGATATATGTAGATATAGAGAGATAGACATAGATATAAACATATATGTCTGGGGACATCAGCACTATTGAATGTTTATGCCAGATGATCTGTACGTGATAACCTGGGATGTATGTATATCTGCCATGGCGTAGTGGTAATGCACATCGCCTGTTGTGTGCAGAGTCCCGGGTTGTAGTCATGTAGACATCGGTTATTTTGTTGCTGGGACGACCATGGGACATCGAATATTGTGATAGTAAGGCACCTGTTACCAGTTGTGTATGGATCTGAGTGACACTAAGCAGTGGTTATTAATTTGGAGGTGTGGTATGGGTCATATAACTATTCATTAGATGACTATACTATGCAGATGAGGTTGACAATAGTGTATCCCATTTATCCCCAGGGTGTGATGCAGATACCTGGAGTGTATGTGTGTAGTTAGCCGGGTGCAGGGCTCGAATATAGTTGACAGCATGGGAGGGGAGTCAGGCATACTGTACGTGCATTGCAGAACTGTGCCTCGAGAGTGCTCCTGCCTTAGCACGGCTAAGCTAGGGGTGTGTCTATACCTGCCTGGTGACATTGGGAGGGACAATAGCAGTGGTGGGGTAGTCAGGGTGTACAGGCTGCACAAACAGGTGATGATCAGCACAATCAGCAGATGACATGGCCAGCCCACACCTGAACAGTCCGGTAATGTGAGCAAGCATCATACACACAAGTTTCTTTCGCACTCTACACCACCGTTGTATACCTGCAGGGACATTTCATGACACAGTCCAACCAAATGAGAAGGGCGGCAGCAGGCAACATAGACCAACATGTACAGGAGGCTGAGGGCAGTGAGGATGTGTATGCTGCCGAACATCCCTTACTGGGGTGACATAAGACTTTATAGACCTAGGGTGACTTACCAGGGGCTACATGAGCTGGGGATGGTGGAGCACTATGGAGTGGACAGAGACCTCCTACAGCGGCTTGTTGACCTGTGCCTGCCACACCTGACACATCAAACAGGCCAAGGGAAACCTATCACAGTGGATACCACAGTATGTATTTGCCTGGGTATACTAGCCACAGATACCTCAAACAGCACAACTGGGGATATCATGGGGATCGCACAGGCATCTGCATCCAGAGTATTGCACCAGTTCACAGACGCCATGTCAACACATGCTAGTGAGCACATACATGTCCTCAACACACGTGATTAGTAGACCAGCAATATGCATCTCTTCAACCACATGGATGACTACCCTGGGGTACTGGGTGCTATAGCCTGCACACACATACACATCAAAGCACCACCCGGTGAGTAGGGTAGGGCCTACAGCCACTGCAGGGGCATACCCTCCAACAGCTAGGCCATATGTGATGGCCAGGGCATTAGATTGAATGTGTGTGCTGTCTGCACCGGAAGCTATGATGATTCTGATATATGGCTTCTGACACAGCTGTACCACACCTTTGCCAATATAGACATCCACTACAGTGTCCTAGTGGGGGATGCTGGGTAACCACTGGTGTCGTGGCTGATGACACCCAGCAGCAATGCACACACATCTGAACACTCACACCATAATGAGGCAGATGCACAGGCAAGACATGTAATTGAGCATGTGTTTGGGATGCTCAGTTCACGGTTCTGGTATCCGGACATATCCAGTGGGAGCCCTGCAGTATTCACTAGCTACATGCACACAGTTTGTTATGGTATTTGCTATGCTACACATTCTGATCCTGCAGTAACAGTTGCTGCAGGGACACCATGCAGCAGGGCCACATGGCCCAACACCACTGCCAAGGCCTGTACAGGCACAGTGTGACTTTGCAAAGGAACTACCTGAGCAGGGCCCAGTCGGCGAAAGGCCGTACACAGTATGACCTGCCCTTGGCAAACAGGCAACACAAGGCATATGCACTGACACAGTAGGTACCCACGGATGTCCCCTCTCTGACCCGCACACAGTACAATGGATGCCAAACATGACACTACCTGTGCTCGGCCATGTATAGGAGGTGCACTGCGAGCATCCGACATAGGCAGCCCTCCAGCACCATCCTCAGGTCCAGAACACCCCCAGGGTACATCTATCAACCTAAAATTTGGCAGTTGTATTAGAATGTGTATTTACCCATTGCTATGGTATGTATGTGAGCATACAAGAGACTTTGGTGGCCGACTGTTAGGGCAGCAGACAGTACACATTCATAGTGGCACCATGACATCTGTAGCACATATGGGGGTCACAATGGTAGCCAGTAGTACACAGGGTATCCTAACCCACTGCAGATTATGGGCTGAACATCATGTGTGTCCGTACAGCCCACACACGTTCCATGCAGCTGGACAGGTGTGGACCAATACAGACAAATGATATACAATGGCCTATGGATATGCCCAATGAATGATCCCAACCCCCAAAGACACACACAGACTACAGCAGGCCAGGTGGTTTGATGTAGGTTATGAAAGCTAGGACATCCAACACCACTGTGCTGGTATTTAATGCTGGGATCTGACGTACACTGGTATCCCTCCAACCGGCAATTTAGGTAGATCCACACACACTGACATGGAGTACCTGGCATACCAGTACAGTAGCAGCAGATGTGTACAACTGTCAGCTGTGCCCCCGTCCAACCTACACATGTGAGAGTCATGTGTACCACCCACGGTGCTGTGTAGGACTGTGGATGCGGTTGGATGTCCCCCCACACTATGCAGACATGTAGCAACTGTCAATGCCACATGACCAGTAGCTACCCTGCAGACACAGAATGACATCTGTCTGTGTAGAACGGAGGAGTTGGCAACACAGTACTGACTATCTGGACATGTGACACATGCAATACAGTTGTCCATACTTGGCATGTTCACACACATGACAGTATGACGGTAATGTCGGTTGACAACATGCGTAACAGTCATACTGAGCATGCTCACACACTGACACACAGTACGGCCAGGCATGCATACACCAGTGGTCTGAACATATCTGCCAGTACATTGCTATACTGTTGGATGACTGCGCTGCATGGTGTGTGTGTGGTCTATTGTCTGTACATATGCCATGGTCTATTGTTAATTCACATGAGCTATGTGCGCAGGATACTGCTACCAACACGTGAATAGGGCGGTTCTTTGTTTGCGGACAGACCGACGCCTTTGGATACTGACTGGGTAAGACACATTCCAGCAGGTGGGAGCAGTAGTGCATGGGTTTGCACAGTGTTAAGCACTGCTGATCTCTGCTTACAGCACCTTTTACTCATGTAGACTCCACATTTCTTTGAAAATGCACTACTGGCATACAGGTAGACAAGCACGCTTACAGCCGCTCTCTCACCAACATTTCTGCTTGCATTTGTCACTCACACTGGGTGTGTGCAATCCCTTGTGATGCGCATTAAATCAGACTACATGACTACAGTATTGGTTATGTTTAACCATTTGGCGACAGCAGGCATTCGACTGTACAGACTTGGCGGCCTGTCCAGTGACGTAATCATATTATATGCGTGTCCCTCATACGATCTGCTCCCATTTGCCTGATGCATGGGAACCGATACTATGCAATGTTGACATGTGAATATGATTTTGTTAATACAGCTGTCTGGCGAGTCATGCTACCACATACCTACTGTACGTTTTCCACCTTTTAGATTGCATGACGGGAGACTGTAGGAATAACACCTTTCCCACTTTGCATGGGACAGTCCCTCATTAGGCATATGTCATATGTCGATACTCTAGCCATTGCAACTGTCCTGATTAGGGGACATTCTCATATTCTACTTGTCTGTAGTGGTTGCTTGTTACAGGTTTTGTATACCTGACACGTGATATGTTATATGTAGTAGCATAAGCAACTTTACAGCTGCTAGACTACGCTTTGATTTGTGCTGATATGTATATTGCTGTACTATGCATGGCTGTAGGTATGTTCTGCCCTGGTACGTCTGACATTTCTACAGAGCAGCTCCCACTTTGGCCATTCAGAATGGTGGCGGCCCTATAGATCCTATATGTAGAGCTATCACATGTGTCAAGGCAACACATACCCACAACCAGTTGTAAACTGACTACTTCCACGGTTTGCATACATTAAGATTATTCTTGTAGCATTATAATTGCTAATACTGTTTCCTATTGCATGTAGCTGTTTCTGATACAACAAATTAATTTCTGACATGACTACACACAATATATGGCCTCCTTTCCCGGACACACAGGCCATATGCCATAACATTCATTTTGCAGGGCACAACTGCCATGATGGGTGTGTCACTCAAAGGCGTACGGGTATGGAACCTCATCTATTATGCTATCATCTACCTGAGGTGGTCATCAAATTATGCACTTTCCATCACTAGCAGACCTCACATACCAATGGGGGAGAATGAACACTGTATCAGGAACACTGCATAACACTCTGTGGGACATATTTAGATGATTGGTTCTATTAACCAGACACATTGACAGTCACAGAGCATATGTATTCATTCACGTTTGTCGAGGTACATGCCGTTTATGACTCATACATGTTGTCATCTGTCATTACCTGTATTCTGCCACCTGTCCACCTAATATCACTAGTTCTGGAAGTGTTTATTTGGACTTTGTTACATGCTGATTCATAACTATGGACGTCCATACTAATCGGGTACACGGCACTGATTTGGTCTCTATGTATTCAACCGATGGTTTACAGACTATCTGGTAGATGTGCTCTTCAGGTTTGGGACGTATAAGCATCTGCTATGCCCACATAGGAATATTAATGACTTTCACTGGGCGGGCCTACTACATCTCTGCCAACCAGCACCTGCACACTTAAGCCCATTATTGCATACCCATGGTCCACCTACCTGGCACCCCTCTGCAGCACTCATGACATATACTGCAGCTGGGGTATGAGCACACCCCTACACCTTGCCCACTCCCCTGTCTCGGTACACTTGTCATACGTTTTGTCAACCCATGTATTAGCACACTTGCACAACCTACTGTTCCATGTACACCTACATCCTGCTTACATCAATGACAACAGGTTGACACATACACTGACTTTTTGGGGTCCCGCAAGGGGCACCTTTATCCATGTTTAAAGTGTAGACCCTGCAGATCTCTCCCACTGCTACGTTCTTGCCGGTGTTTTGGGCAGCAGCAGTGTAGTAATCTTTATTGCCTGTCTATATGTCTGACTGGCCTAGCTGGGTGGTGTGGGGGGTACAACATTTCTTTATTGGACCTCGCAGTCACATATGCCCAGGCTGTATATATGTAACCCAATTGCTGTAAAGTAACCTAGTTATGTACATGTGTATATCTGCAATGACATATATATTTGTTTTGTGTGTATGTGTATATATCAATACCTGTTGTTTGTGTGTATATATATATATATATATATATATATATATATATATATATATATATATATCTGTAGTATATCTTTGTGTGTGTGTGTGTGTGTATATATATATATATATATATATATATATATATATATATATATATATATATATATATATTTGTATAAATGTATATGTGTATATAAATATATATATATATATATATATATATATATATATATATATATATATACGTTTTTATCTATATATACATCTGTGTGTCAGTTAACCTATACATTTCCTGAACATAGACACTTACACATGCATATTGGGTTTTATCTCTGCTTCAACAACATACTATTGCCTTAGTCATTATGACACCGACACTTCACTCCGGTGAACTTGTGATCAGTATACTGCACGTTATACAGCAGACAGATGTCACACATTTTTCATGTCTGGGGTGCCGCTGATAAGTGTGATGTGATACAGTGTCATTCGACCTATTACTCGTATGCACAGCCTGCTATTCCTGCTACTGTGTTTGTTTCTGTGCACATTCATATTATTAATGTTAATAGAATGAGTGTTTGTGTTACTGAGATTGTAAGTCAACATATTGATGTCTGCATGTAGTTGTGCCTTTCTGCTTTTCCCGGTTTGGTGTTGTCACAGCAGAACTCCGTTCTGCTTATGGGTGGCGTTTAGGTTTTACGTGCTGGGCTGCCAGCCCTGACGCACAACGTCTGACAACGATACGCCCATTCATGCATGTCTCCATGCAGACGACGCTCTATCTGGGAATCGCATCTACGTACTAGCTGACCTCCATGGGCCACTCCATTGCCACCGGCACAACATACTCTAGCACTCCTGTGTCCATAATCGCATATCCATAGTTTCTCCAGCACACCCGTGTTGAGTTTCCATGCATAACAGCCATTATACACCTGATATCACAGCCATGACACACCTTTACACATTACCCTCTCCAGAGTGTTGGGGCCCTACACACATTTTGACCGCCTCGTGTATTCACAGGCTCACCATCCATTCATATTTGCACATACGTGCCTTTTCTGGTGTTATGGATTACGAATGATTTGCGGGTTACAAGTGTAGGTGGTCGCAACATGTACTACATTCCGTCTGTGTATCATGTTGACGTAGAACTTCAACGATGTTATGGCCACTGGTATAACCTTGCCTCTGGTGTGAATAGCGGTGCTCTACTCACACTTGTGCAGCTTTATCTGACATACGCTGCAAGCCCTTTATAATACCTTACTTGCTCTAGATTCCCTTCACTACCCTTATGTTTGCTTTCGTCTTTCGGCATTCATTACATATATATATATATATATATATATATATATATATATATATATAATTGCATATTTCTGTTATGTCTGTGGATATTTATCTATACACACATCTATCTATCTATCTGTCTATATATATATCTATATATATAAAAGTTACAGCTGTACAAGACAACATACATTTGCTATGCTACAAGCTGCATACACCCGCGCAGGTGCACTTGCATCTACTTATTCTGAGTTACATATGTTTACTGCCACTTCTTTGGGATAGCATGTGCCTTATTCCTTATGTAAGTACCACTTTGATTGATGGAATCCGGTTAACGGCCCCATGTGAGACATGCGGTCACCTTTACTTGTATAAATGTTGGCTTTACAGCACAGAGGCATTCATTACACAATTAATATGTGCTATAGTCGTACTTGAACCGGGACTGCCTTTACGTTAGGCGGATGCTCTAACCACTACTTGTTGTTCTGCCTCATTTATATGTATACCCATGGTTCATGGCTACTCTGACATATGCCTCACTGCTGCCCTTACACAGCAGGCATCCATTCTCCTGCTGGGAAAACTGCAGTACTACACTTCCGACATTCCCTGTTTCCTACTGCTCTGGACCCGTGCTGCATGTCTACTCACTCCAAGGATATTCAGAACTCCTACGCTTATAGTCCTCGCACATACGCATGTTTGATTATCAGTGTGTTCAGGTGCTTGTCTGGGTTAGACTTGTCCGACTGGTGACTAGAACTGCCCTGGCACTGTTCAAATATCAGACATAGCACATGGACAGAGTTACTCCAGATTTTAACATTCTACCTGTGTTTACAGACGCAGATGTTTGGGCACATCTGACCACATTATCAGGTCGGCGCTACACAATATAGGGTGGGGTGTGGTTCCACTACATAATACAGGGTGGGGGGTTTCCACGTGTTTCCCTTCACATTTGACTATTTTATTCATTTATAGATACAATGAATATTATTCTGGACATGAGTTATAAATTCATTACAGGTATGCAATAGTCCTGTCAACAGATGTGACAGTTGGTTGGTGTACATATGTGTACGGACCTCTGTGATACTTGGGGACTAGTTTCTACAGTGGCAGAGACAAAGCTATGACAAATCAGGGACAATCACGGACACTTCTACCATATTAGTACTTTTAACTTGGAACGTGTTGACAGATTCGTATTACTACTAATTTTCTGCAGTTAAATGCGTCTATTACTCTTCATTGTTGTAAGTAGTCATTCTCATTCGACACCTTTCCTCCAAAGGTCATTGGCTTTGTGAGTGATTAAGAGGCTGGCCAGTTCTTGTGCGAATGCTCTGACCATTGGTAGGGTTGACACATTGTCATATGTACAGGTTGGGATATATTCTGGGGACACCAGATTGTTTAGGCCAACACATACCCACGGTCAGTGCGGGTTTAGAACATTCATTAGTTTCCTAGTTGTGAGCCTATATCTTTAGCACTTTAGTTGTTAGTCTGTTTCTTGTATGAATGACATATTTTCTATCCTGACGTGACCGCTTTAGGCAACTGTTACATGCAGTATGGTACATAGTTATTTCCTACAATCACAAGACATTTGGCATTGTATGATTGTTGGTCAGGACACACCTACCCACACAGTAACTGTCCCTCACACAGTGGATCATGGGGTATCCTGTTTACGTCAGTGCCTTCATCACCCTATTTCCATGTGCCACTATGCGAATGTGTGAAATATATTCTCTCGATTATTCGTGTCGGGACACATGCATCACGGGCAGGTGTTTGATCCTGGGTAGTAGGTTCTGCATGACCATCTAGGGCTGGACAGTCTCGTGCACCACTACTGCACATTCCAACTTGTGTCCAGATGTCTACAGGACTAGACATCATGTCTTAATACCCATTCTAATGTTTACACAGGTTACTTATCCCATGAGGGATATCCAAAAATTTAACAAGACCGATACTGACCATTCTTCTGGTGTTACAAAAATGTGCTGGGGGTTTTACATGCAAGGAATACATAGTTTGCAATCCTGAAACTGCCTAGGGTGACACTGCCTACTACATATGAGTAGTGGTCACTATGTGTAGATGTGGCTGCGCCAAACTAGTAGGCCAAGTATGGCTGGATTTGGTGGACGTTCAGGTATGGGGGCGGGTTGTGTGCTGTTGATGGGATGCTGGGTATTCCATTATGCATCCAGGTGTGTTGCATTTGATTTGGCCAGTTCCATCAGGACCAATCTGTGGGTATGTGCCGGTGACATCTCTGTACATTTGTATCGCACATTTTAATATTCATATGTTTGAGGGATTGTGTTCTACAGTATGGCCTGTCAGGTTGTATTGCAGATGTGTATACATGTTCTTTGTGTTTCTTTCTGCTTCACCCACTGCTCCCTCATACACCTCCACTTCACCTATTTTGCATACGACACAGTCTCGCCTTTGAGGATTATACCATTACCCATCCCCCCACACACATATTCCTGACACTCCATCCATCACTGCTTTGGTTGATGGCCCAAGACATGGTCATGGTAACACATTGCATACACTACATATGTCAGGTACCTGTATGGTTATGTGGACTACCCTGGCATGTTTCACCTTCCACATGCTATACATCACGCACATAGGTGCATGCCCATACTTAACTTTCATGACATGGTTGGTACACCTGGGTAATACCCGTTCAATTGTGACACACCCTGACAAGTATGGCTTGGACCACAGATGTGCGGATTTTGGCCGACTGTTCTAATCATTGGTAGGATGCCACCTTTTCCTATGTCCAGGATGGGATATATTCCAGACACATATCCGATTGTACTGGACAACACGTACCCACAGTCAATGCTATGGATAATACTGTTCCTTTAAGCCTACATATTGCCTTATTGTTGTAGCAGTTTATACGCTCCTTCTGTTTCGTTTACATGCTTATTCTATTTCCTGTCACATATGGTATGTTAAATATGGACATACCTATTGTATGTGACTATTACATGCGTTGTGGGATATAATTCTGTCATACGGTCACTAGATATTTACATTTATCATGGATTTGTAATGGACACATCTGCCCAGCTGTGCACTCTCCCTCACAATATGGGTCAGCTGGTGACCCTGACCATTGGGCTGGACGTACCTATTGGTGGCTCGCTAACATGATGCGTTTCACTTCCATTCGGTATAACTGTCTACACTGCGTTGGACTACGGGCACACGGTTTTCAATGTCATTTGTTCGAGGGATAGGGACCCATTATTCCCTACCGTGCATTTGTGTTTGCATCTTCATTTTGTGTTCGCAGGAACTATCTTGCATGCTTTGCATACGTTTCAGTATCCACGGACACTGACAGATGTGATTACTATTGCTTGCAAATTGTTATATGCAAGTATTTTAGGATGCACGTCGACAGCTGACATTTCCATGCCTCCGTGCAGCACTTCAACATGCCCTATGCACTCGTGCTCCTTTCCTATGCACGTGGCTGTGGGGGCAGCGCGCCTTCATTAATATGCATTTGGGGCTACTGCGCCATCTTCATGCCATACAGTCGGCGCAAGCCTAACGCCGGCCTTGCACCGAGCTTTATGAATCCCGGGGCCTGTATATTTGTTATCAAAGTCTGAATCTCTCTTTTGAGGCTGGAATCTTGGTTGCTGGATTTAGTGAAGCTCATGATGATTTTTTTCAGATGAGGATAAATTATCCAGGAATAATTTGAAAAGAAAATCTGCCTGTTTTTGTTTTTAACTAGATATTATTGTAGATGAAGTTAAGTTCCTTCAAATCATATATAAAGGTACTTTCAGTTTTTAGTATGAAGGCAGAATTCCTGTCAAAATAATATTTCTTTAGTGGAGCTGTTGAAATTTGCTGCTACTCAGAGCCCATCTTGGCCACGCTCCCCTGTTCCTCTTTTGTGATGAGTCCCATGACTGTGGTGTCATCAGCAAACTTAATGATATGGTTGAATTTGTGCTTATCATAGCAGTTGTGGGTCAGGATGGTGAATAACAGGGAATGAGAACACATTCCTGTGGAACCCTGATGTTAATCGTGATGCACTCTGATGTGTTCTTACCCAAAAACACCCTCTGTGGTCTCTCACTCAGGAAGTCCAGGATTCAGTTACAGAGATGATTCTGATTCCTAAATGTGCCAGTTTTTCTATCAGCTGCATTAAATGCAGAGCTGAAGTCTATGAATAGCATTCTCACATAGTGTTTTTTGCCCTCTAAATGCTCAAGGGAGATGTGTAGTGCTTGTACTACTGATATGGCATCAGCTGTGGATCAGTTAGCTTTGTATGCATACTGCAGAGGGTCAAAATCAGAAGATAGGCATGAAGAAATGTGCTTTTTAATCAGCCGCTCAAAACATTTCATAACAGTGGATGTCAGAGCAACTGATCTGTAGTTGTTAGGGCTGGAGGGAGTGGTTTTCTTAGGTAGTGAGATGATGTTAGTTTCCTTGTAGCATGAGAGTAATTTTGCCATGACAAGAGAGGTATTAAATATTTCCTTGAGCACTGTGCATAGTTGATCAGCACAACCTTTTAACACCTTGCACAGTATGGTGCCTGGGCCAGCAGCCTTCTTTGGGTTAACTCTCCTTAACTGTCTTCTTACCACCTCTATGCTGAGGCTGAGTATTGCACCCTTCTCATCAGTGGGTAGCTTTAGATGCAACCTGTTGTTTCTTTTCTCAAATCTACCAAAGAAGATGTTCAAACTGTCCAGGAGTTTGATGCTGTCTTCACACTGTGCTGACCTGCTTTTGTAGCCACTGATATCCTGAATGTCTTGCTGTAGTCTCCTTGGATTCTTCATGTCTTCAAAGTGGCTCTGTACTTTTCTTCTGTACTCCCTCTTAGCCTCCTTTATAGCCCTCCTCAGATTACCTCTTACTGCACTTAGGGTTACTTCGTCCTTAGCCCTGTCAGCTGTGTTTCTCTCCTTCAGAAGGTCATATACCTTAGGGGTGAGTCATGGCTTCTGGTTAGCTCTAATAGTAATACTCTTGGCATTTGTTATCCCATCAACACAGTTTGAAATATATGCCATCACTACCTTAGTGCATTCATTGATGTTCAGAAGCTGATTCACTGTAGCTACCTCCTTGAACATATCCACATTGGTTCTTTCAAAGCAGTTTTGGAGGGCTTCCATAGCTTCCTTGGGCCATACCCTCATTTGTTTTTTGTGGCTTTCTCTCTAACTAGTGCAGGCTTGTAAGCTAGCAATAGCAAGATAGTATAATGGTCAGAGTTTCCCATTTGTGGAAGCTGCACTGCCTTATAAACTTTCTTTAAGTTTATGTACACCTTGACCGGGATATTATCACCCCTTGTAGGAATGTCCACATACTGATGGTAGTGTGGGAGTACTTCTTTTATTAAAGTCACCAGCTGCCACATGTACAAATTTGGGATATTTGCTGTGCAGCTTATCCATGTGATTGCATAGTTTATTTAGAACCTCAGTGGTATTAGCACTAGGTGGGATATACATCACTGTCACGCTAACCCCATTCAGCTCCTTGGGAAAGTAAAATGGTCTACACTTAATGGGCAGGAACTCTAAATTTTCAAAGCAGTGTGATAGTATGATTTCACAGTTGTTGCTCCATCTTTTGTAACATAGATGCAGACTCCACCTTGACCATTCCACTCAGTGTATGTTTTCTGTCTGCACTAAACAGCATAAAATTCTGTAAGTTTACTGCACTATCATTTATCTTGTCATGCCGCCACGTCTCAGTAATCAAAAATAAACAAGTATTTCTCACCTTCTCCTTGTTGGAGAGTTCCAGTCTCAAGTAGTCCAACTTGCTATCCAGTGATCTCACATTACCTAGAAGTATAGTTGGTAGTACAGGCCTGTAGCTGTTTGCTTCTAATTTTACACCAATACCTGCTCTACAAACTCTTTTCCTTGTTCTCTGACATCTCTTTCTCTTTTTTCTTGTCCAGCATATTCCAGAAACATGTTGTACCAGTTTCAGGCACTTTAGAGGTTAAGAGTTAAAATTCCCAGCTGTTGTAACTCCGTGCAGGTAGTAGGCCACATATACTTTGCAGACTTCAAGGCATCCAACCAGCAACATGTAGATGTCAACTGTTTAGACTGCTTTATTTCTAGTAAAGTTTTTCTACTATAAGTTATTGTGCCTTCAAGTGTAAGTGTAGAAACTGATTTTTTTTTAGATTTTCTATGCAAAAGAAGACACAATATGCATATCTCTAGAAACAGCTGACACAGCCACAGCCACACAAGGTACTGCCATTCTTTTTGTTAGTATATAAGTAAGCAAGACTTAAACATGTGTGCTGACTGCATGAGTAACAACAGCAACAATTACAGAGCAGTCATGCACAACTGATTATGAATGATGAATAAAAGCATTTATTGTGCAATACAATTTCACGAAAGGAAGGTTCTGAGTAAGCAAGCATTAGCTATCTTCTCTGTGCTTAAGACATATAGGCAACCCAGAGTCCCAAAGAACTTTGCAAAAGGCAGAGCACAGTCATCACCATTTGTACCTGGTGAAGTGGGTTACAGGAGGGTAAGACTGAAACCAAAGAAATGAGAGTGGGCAAGTAAAACAAAACTTTGTACTGTAACTATCTGATTTGAAAGACCAGTAGCAAGATATGTTTAGCAGTCAATAGTACTGTTTAGATAAATAGTGTGTGCGTGAGCACGTGCGCGTGTGTGTGTGTGTGTGTGTGTGTGTGTGTGTGTGTGTGTGTATGTGCATTTGTGCGTGTGCGCGCGTGCGCAATGCGTGTGTGTGTGTGTGTGTGTGTGTGTGCGTGTGTGTGCGTGTGTGCGTGTGTACGTGTGTGTGTGTGTGTGTGTGTGTGTGTGTGTGTGCGCGTGTGTGTGTGTGTGTGTGTGTGTGAGGTGGTATGGTGAAGTATTTGATGAATGTGTGTTTGTTTGTCTGCATAACCAGAATCACGCATTGTGCTAGCCCTATGTTTTGGCATTTTAGACAGGCGTGAGCATTGCATGGTATACTAGTCAATTGAGAGTTGTCACCCCCAACAAGAACTATCTGTACCAGTTGTTGCACTGCTAGTTCCATGGCCCTGGCTAGAATTTGGGGTGCTACATGACCATGGCTAATGTCTGCTGTATGAGCTGTCATCACAATTACATCCAGGGCCATGACCAAGTGCCCCACCATGTCTTGGTGAAGACACTGAAATCACTGATGAAGCAGAGAAAGTAGTGCCACTAAAGAAGTGGGATCTTGCATGGCTATCTGGGTAACACCAGGCAATGTAGGATCTCTACGACCATGTAGATGCCGACCCTCCCCCAGCTGGTGCTCCATTACAGACACTACCTGATCCAGTGTGTCATTCACCCTGTCAGAGGAGTCATCACACAGTTCAGGCAGTCCCACACATCAGATTTCACAATGTTTAAAATTCACACTACCTCTTCTGAAGTCCTTGTGGAACACATTTGTTCTCTGTGAGGTCATACACATACATCATAAGGCACTTACTGACACACAGACATCAGAAGCAGGGTGGACAGCAGACCTCCACTGAGTTCCTCTATCAACCTGCCTTTATTACACCTGACCGTTAGGATGTATATTAGGAGAATCAAGCAGTTCTGCTGCAGGAAAAAACACACTACCATGATAAAATGTGTCATCCTCAACCTGTCCTATGTTTGAAGTCTTTGTCATGGGTATGCGTAGACATACTGATTGTGTCTGAAATAGGGGCAGAAGATGTTGGAGGCAGAACTTGAATGTCAGACTGGCCATGTATACCCCCCCAGATTGTGTTTCTTCATCATCACCATCATAATCAGTGGCAATCAATACTCTAACCTCAGGTAGCAGGAGTCCCACAGTGACATTGGCAGGATCAGCTATAATAACAAGTAAACAAGAAAATAAAAATAAACTTATGTTATGTGAAATTGATCTTATTACTTAAAATATGCTAATGCGATACAATCAAATAACAGTAATGTGCACATACATCTACCTTTTACATATTAATAAGAATACAGAAGGTGCCCTTACCATATGTAGGTGGTTGTGCAATAGCAGATCTAGATTTCCCTGCATATAAAAAGAGATGTAATAACTTAATAAAAAGTCATAGCAGGATTAACATTTCTGTCACATTGTAGCAATAAATAAATAAATAAACATACACCTGTCAAGGAGAAAAAGTTAAAACTTTTTAGTCTTTTATAAACTTAAGTGAGGATCAGTCAGGTGGACATTACAGCCTTAACAAACTTGTTATTGCTATTAATGCAAGAATCCCTGACTTGGTAATTAATACAAATATCTTCTCAGCAAAGTGGGATAGCTTTCAAGAGAGAAATTGCTATTAAACTGTCATTATGGAGAAAAATACCTCATGGTCAAGAAATAACTGGGGTATACATGCCCATCCCAACAGCTACTGAGAATAATACAGATGGTACAACAATACTTGCATTGTGAAATGCAAAGCATAACTAAAGTTCAAATACATAAATGTGTTCATAACTACAACCTACATTTGCAACAAGTCACGTGTGGAAGTATAAAACAGTTTGCAAAACAAGTAGCAATAAGTAGCAGTATTGAGTTCACTGGATTCAAACATTCTCTATACTACAGTACAAGTTACTTAGCTACATAATTATACTGATATAGTGCAGAATCATTCCTCTCAATACTGTGGTTATGCAAATAAGGTGTGAATTCAGCATTCATGAATTCCACAATCTGCACAATTGCAGGGAATGTAAACATGGTATAAGGACTACATGACTGCATGCACGCATCCTACCTCTGAGCACTGTGAAGTCTTACTCATTAAGTGCTTGCATGCATGTATGATTAGTTTAACTACATTATCAAACAGGGTGTGTCAGGGAGACGGGACTTACAAGAACTTTTGTGACTACATTGACTGGCTTTGGGGAGAAACACTCAACATTTATATTAATTGCTTCTGACAACAGTTTCAGTCTCTGACAACAACTGTGTCTACAATTCTAAGGATGTAGATTACTATTGAAACATATATCAACTACAAGGCAAAGCACATAGCAGTGTTGTTATAGAAGCATAGCTATAGGAATGGTGTTCACAAAGAGGAAAGCTGTGCAGTGTTCACAATTTTTATATTGTGTGAGGAAAGATGTGTTTCTCTGTTGCCAGTATCACAGCCATTCACAATTCTATCTGCACAATACATGGGACAAATGTCAGTAATTGTTTCTGTTGCTTCTAAAATGTCACTTGATACCATGTCACATATTGAGTATAGGTAACCTCTATTTTAGTTGCACAGTATACTGTGTGTGGCACATACTGATAAGTGTCTGGATTGTGTCTTGTGGATGGCCTGCTGTTCTAGGGTTTTAATCCACAGATGGTATTATTTATGTGAATATAAATTTTATTTAATGAAAATATGTTTATGTTGAAATACAAAAAAGTTTAGGAATTATCAAAACTATACATTGTAGCTACCTGTTGGATAATGTTTCCTCTGTTTCAGTACCCTTATTTATTCAGTTTTATCATCATCATTTCTAGACTGGCAACAGTATCCAGGATTTATCTGCAGTTTACTTCCTAAGAAAAAAAATGAAACATTTACTTTGGGCTGCCTTCTATAGTGCAAAAAAGCATGGCACTGGTGCCTGGCCATTATCAGACTGGCTAGTATTCTCTATGACACAAAATGTAAGTACATTAAGCTTAGAGATAAAGGAGTACTCATTCAGGGTTTGAATCCATTTAGCTAACACTTTTACATAGGCGGATCTGAATACATATTTACACATATTTGGTAATATCATTGTGGTGTTGTTTAAAATCAACTATTCTTAGCATTACTAACAACATGTGAGCTGTTGTCTGTCCTCTTTCACACTGATGTTGCAAAAAATGCAAGAAGGAAAAATGTGTCTCTTGAATACACTTCTTGCTCTGGTCAGTGGTAGATATACCAACCGATTCATTTCATTTTCTTGTCAGCTTTTTTTCCACATTATTTTTTAATGCCTTTTGCAATTGTGCTCCACTTGGTAGCATGCAAACACAATTCACGGCCTAAGGAAAAATGTAGGACATTTAATGTAAGCTGCCTTCTGTAGCACAAGCAAGCCTGTTGGCAATGCATGGCTGTCAGCATTCTGGATAGCACTTGGTGAATAAACTCAACCTGCCAGGTAACTTTCCCTGTGGCACAAGGTGTAAGTACAGTGATCATAAAGTAAAGATAGCTGATGCAGGATTCTAATCCACTTGACAGATACTTTTTACAGAGGGGGCAGAATGACGTTTCCCACCTTATTTTGTTTAGGAATGTCCCAGTAAATATACAGTATTATCACAACTGTGTTTATTGCAAGAAATGTGTTACTACTGTTTGCAGAAGTACACTATCATGTGTGTCAATTATGTAAAGCATGATGCTGATGGTACATGGGTATGGTATGCACCATATTTTTGTTGTAATTATTGACTTCTAATTTATTATATGTTTGTAACAATATGTGTTATGAAGAATGTTGTTAACGTAACCCACTATATATTATTATGGTGCAGTAGTAGAGTTGTCACATCACAGCAAGAGGTTGCCTGGTTTGATATTCGGTTGGGGTGCCTTCTCTGTGGAGCCTGTATGCCCTTCCTGCATTTGTGTGGGTTTCCTCTGTGTGCTCCACTTTCCTCCCACATTACAAAGGCATACATCTGGAGTGTTTCTCCCTGGGCCTGTGCTGAAAATTGGCTTCATTCCAGGTCAGACTTTCCTGGTTATCAAATAATAAATAAATTATGCAGGTCATGCAACTGCACACATCTGACATGTACTTGCAAACACAAGCAATACCTTTCACATAGAAATGCAGTCCCATGATCACGTGAAGTCACAGACAACAGGCATCTTAAATATGTGTGAAATTCTGTTTTAAATTACCATACCTGTAATTACCATGTTAACAAGAAAGTTTGCCTGTAGCGTTGACAATTAATCAGCAAAGTTTAGCATTTTATCCTTTTTACTATTGGGTTTGATTTCCAGATGGTAATAATCTTACCAGTGTCTAACTGCCAACATGCCAATATGTCACAAGTCATAACACATTTCCTCCAACAAACCATGATTATAATAAACACCATAAACCATATCAGGCTTTAACATGAAACATACTTCAAGAGTTTATCACCTTCTGTGCTTCCTAATGTAATCATTGCCAATGCACCTGACAGGTCATTGTTGTGCTTATGATTGCACAAATACAGTTAGAAAGGCTGTGCATCTTAGTGCGCAAGCTGTTGCACATGAGATCTGAATTGAACATCAATTCAAACCCATATTTATGGTCTGACTGCTGCAGACATGGCTAGCAATGGCAGTAATGGTGTTCTATTTACAGCACAAAAGTGGGTTGTTGAGGAGTCCAGCATTTTTGTGGCACTTCTCATGAAGTGGTACAACCTGAGACTACAGAAGGTGGATTATACTAGATCTCAGTATAAGGTTGAGGCCTGCAATAGTTTGTCCAAGGCTGTCTCCGGTGCCACTTTCATCCCACTCACTGGAGAGCAATGTTATCACCACTACAGTGACACAGAGGCAGCTGTACCCACCAGGAAGAAGTACAGAACTAACTCAAAATACAATCCACCCTGGTGGAATCACAAAATTAGTAGGCTATATAACAGAAGGAAGGAAATCTTGGCAAAAATTAGGAAGTGCAGTACCTGACAGGATAAAGCACTCTCATCAAACTAAACAAACATCACAGAGGACAAATAAAGTCTGCCAAAGCCAGATTTGAAGTTAATTTGGCCTCCCAGGCTAAGTACAACCACAATGCATTATTTAGCTATGTCCCCAACCTCAAAGGCAATACACAATTGTGTGCAGAGCTCATTGTAAATAGAGCAACCTATACTGAGCCAGAAGATTTAGCAAACCTACTGACTGATAAATTCAGCTCCAATTTTACCCCTCTCTCCCTCACAACCTTCCCTCAGGAAACACCATCAAACATAACTCCCCTGTTGTCACTAGGTAACAGGTGCTTAATGCTGTCTCTAAGGCCAAGTACACTGCATCAATGGGCCCAAACAGTATCCCAAGATGCCTTCTAAATAACATGAAACATTACCTATCAGGGGCGCTGGAATAACTATTTAACTATAGCTTCCAAACAGGCTTCATGCCTCATGAATGGAGAACAGCAGCAGTCATCTCTCTGCACAAAGTTGAGCCATCTACAGACTCCAGAAACTACAGACCCATAAGTCTCACTAGTTTGTTATGTAAAGTCATGGAAAGCATTATCATGGAAATGATCAATAATGATATAGTAAACCTCCAGACACTGGACCCAATCCAGTTTGGCTTTGTCAAGGGCAGATCATGCCTACTCTACCTGCTGGACTTCTTTGAGAAGTTCACCAAAACTATGGATGAGGGCAAAAATGGTTCACACCACCTATCTTGATCTGGCCAAGGCATTTGACAAAATGCCTCACTTGGGCATTGTTGACAAACTCAAGAGGTTAGGTACATACTTGTATGTCACCTGGTGGATAGCCAAATGGCTCATAGACAGGACCCAGGAAGTTAGAGTTAGATAGTCAACATCTACAAAGAGGCCAGTCACAAGTGGAGTCCCTCAGGGATCAGCCCTTGGACCACCCCTTTTTTGCATTTACTTCTCTAAAGTCAATGCCAATGTCAGTGGTCTCTGGCTGATGATTATTGCAGATGATTGCAAATTAGAAGCTGTGATTGAATTCTGCACTGACACAAATGTTGTCCTGGAGGGGCTAACACAGACAAATAACTAGTGTAGGAGCCATGGACTAAAATCAAATGCAAATAAATGCATAATAGCATCCTTCGGGAGGTCATCCATCCCTGGTAACTATCATATTGACAACCACCCCTTAGAGCTGACTCACTAGACAAGGACTTATTGACACACATAAATAGTAATCTAGCCTTTCACCATCATATGTCTACAGTAGTGAGGAAATCATTCTATGCTGCACAACTTATAAACAAACGTATGGCATCTAAGTCCAAGGAAGTCATTGTTCCACTGTATTTGGTATTCATCAGACCTATCATTGAGTACAATGCCCCCTTTGGTATATACGTAATCAGGCATATCAAACAATTGGAACATCAACGGAGATTCCTCACTAAAAGAATACAGGTCTTAAGTAAAATGTCCTATGCAGACTGCCTCAAGGCTCTACCCCTATATTCTGTCTCTTACAGGCTTTTGAGCGGATATCTATGCCTGACATACAGGGCATTGTCAGACTCCACTCTGATGGATCTCCTGCATAAACGCAAAACAAAGAGCAGCAGAATTACCCATTCTAAAGACCTTCTTAAACATTGCCTGTGATATAAATAGGACCTGCTGGAGAGACAGGTTGTATTCAAGAGATTGCCCTGTCTTAGGAACAGCCTCCCCATCCATGTGATGCAGAGTTCTTCCCTAACCCAATTCAAGTGCAGTCTGGACAGTTGGATGGGGAACAACCAATTCATCCCTGGTTTGGCACTTATGTCTGTAATGGACACAGGCAACTTGTAAATGGTTCATCTCCCAGGCCCTAGCTTGTAAATGTTTCATCTTCCAAGTCCCTGCTTCACTTATCAAGGGTATCAGAGATTTGGGATGCATGGCTAAGCTTAAAAAGGTCCTTGTGGTCATTAGCCTAGTAAACACCTATGAACCTACAAACATGAAGAAGTGCAAGAAGGACCTTGTTAGCCAATGGGAGGATGAAGTTAGGACTGCAAACAGATTGATCCATACATTGTCTGTGATATGGCATTAATTATCCAGCCAGCCAACTCGGTTATTCATTATGCTTTCACACATATATATATATATATATATATATATATATATATATATATATATATATATATAGTTATAGCTATAGATATAGATATATCATTTTTCTACTATACAGCTGCAGCAGAAATTGCAAAAAACATGAATTGCATCGAGAGACTAACTCACATCCGAGAGGCCTAGTTTAAGTATGCATCTGTTCTGACTGCCAGGCAGAGACGTATTTTCTGTCCATCACTGTCTATTATGTTGAGCAGGTATACCTTTACTTTGAAATCTAGCGTACATGCCTGCTCCAATAGCCTTGGTTATTGCATTAGGCAACGAGTCCTTCAGATTACTTGTGTGTTGGTTCATTATCCAGAAACAGGTGTTTGATTTTTTTTTTACAGGCTAATATTTATGATATATTTTAACTTCAGTACTGCATGGCATTAACAATTCCATATTTGCAAATGCAGTTATTACCTTAGAAAGCAGATATCTGACATGGCACAGATAAATATATGATTCTATTAGGAATATCATACCATGGTGATTAATTTTATGTCACATTCATGTCTTCCCATCACAGTTGAATTTGGATAACGTGCACTTATATATTTCTCATACTGTTTTATGCATTGAAATAATTAGGTATTGTGACATGCTCTTGCTCTAATTATCTCTTTTTTGTCTCACCTCCACCTTTTATCTCTCCTTTCTGCTTTTTTAACACATTGGTTCTGAAATCAAAATGACCCTCAGCACAGAGAGCTACACCAACCAATGGGGTTTGGCCCACCATTGTTCTACAGGTGGCTTTGGTAGCATAACTACAGGCATCAGTCACCTACCACATCAAGACCACAACCTGTCAGTGTTGCCACCACAACTCCTGCCCTACCTACTCTACCTGTGTCAGAGAGCTCTGCCCCAGCTGCTGTTGAATTGGTCTCTCCTGGGAGCAATAGTATTGGAGGTGGTGATTTTTGTCGCCTGATAGGAGCTGATATGTTTGGTGGAGGGCATTACGAAGAGGAGTCTTGGTGTCTGAATTGGCAGGTTTGAAAAGGTTATATATCATATTGCAAAATGATGCCATGTCTGGCACTGACCCAGGCAGCTGACAAAGGAGACAGTGATGATAGTTCTGATGGTGAGAACTATTTATTTATTTATTTATTTATTTACATTTGTTGACCGGGAGTGTCCGACTGGACGTAGGTCCATTTTCAGCGGAGGCCCGGGGAGAAAAGCTCCACAGTTAAAATAAACAGAGTAGTTACATTGGATTACATAGCAATTAACAATTTGATTAACATAGCAATTAATTACAAACATATTTACAGATGAAGAACATAGTACATTAGTAGACAACTAGAATCTGTATCTGCAAAGTACGTAGCAGACATTAACAAATGTTACAATAAGAAGTTCCTGCCGTATAATAAGTACTAAGCTTATGAGCATCTGAGCTTGCTATAATCAAGGTAGTTAGTGGGGTGGAAAGAGAGGCAGTGGTTGGATGGGGTGGGTGATATTAGAGTGGGAGTTGCAAGGGCATAGCCAGCATGTTTTTAGGTGCACTTTTAGTAAAGTTTTGAAGTGGGTGCATGATGGTATGGAGTTAATTGTGGGTAGGAGGGAGTTCCATAATTTGGCTATGGCGCAAGAGAATAGTGCTTCACCAGCAGAGTTATTGGCTTTAGTGATCTGCAAGTTATTTTTGTTGCTGAATCTTAGTGGTCTGGTGGTGCGATAGGGTTGGAGTAGATTCTGGAGGGATGGGATATTTAGTGGCTGGTTTACTAGTTTGTGGGCAAGTGAGAGTTGATACCATTGAAGGAGGTGAGGGAGTTCAAGCCAACCCAGTTCAGCAAGTGAGAGACAGTGGTGACTATGGTAGGATGCCCCTGTGGCGAATTTGGCAATTTTGTTGTAGCAGGTCTCTAGCTTGTTTAGATCACATTGCCTTAGGTTGGTATATATAGGAGAGGCATAAAGTAGGGTGGAGATAAGGTGGGTATTTGCTACTTAAATCTTTGCTGCTTTGGTGCGAAGTTGCTTATTTCTAAGCATAACGCTCCTAGTTTTTTGTGGACTTCTTTATGGTCATGGATATGTGAATGCCAAATTTTAGTTTATTGTCTATTTCCACTCCTAGCAATTTGGTGTGTTCTGTTGGGTATATAGTGGTGTTGTCTTTTGCTGTGATGTTAAAGTGAGAGTTGTTTTGAGTATGTTTGGTTGGTTGGAAGATGAGTAGTTTAGTTTTGTTTGGGTTGAGTATTAATTGGGCATCGGATAACCAAATTTCAACAGAGGAAAAGGCTTTCTGTGTGACTTTTTGCAGTTTGGGTAGGGACTGGGCTGAGCAGATGATGGTTAAGTCATCGGCATATTGTATGAGTGTGTCATGTTTGGTGGCAGAGGCTAGATTATTGGTGAAAACAGAGAAGAGTAGGGATCCAAGGATGGATCCTTGGGGAACCACTATGGAGACAGGTAGTTGGGGGGGATATGTCATTCTGCCATACGATGGATTGGTGGCAGTCAGACAGGTAACTCTGAAACCAGTTGGTGACTGAATGAGAGAAGGATAGGTTATTGAGGACAGAGATGAGTTGTTTGTGTGGGACCATGTCAAATGCTTTAGATAGGTCTAGGAAAGTAGCAGAGGAGAGATAGCCATTGTTTTTATGCTGAAGGATAGTGTTAGTAAAGGAGAATAAGGCAGTGGTGGTGCTATGGTTTGGTCAGAAACCATGTTGAGTATTGGAAAGGAGGTTGTTAGTAAGGAGGTAGTCTGAGACCTGAGAGTGTATGCATCTCTCTAGTATTTTGGAGAGTGAATAGCTATGGGGCAGTAATTGGTTATTTCTGTGGAGGGGCCGCCTTTGTGGAGGGGAATTATTTGTGATACTTTCCACAGTGTGGGAACATAACTTTCTGACAGAGATTGGTTAATCAAGATGGATACTGGGTAGGCCAGAGCATCATCTGCGATTTGTAGGTATTCACTTGGGAGGTTGTCTGCTGCTAATTTGGTGGGCTTAAGTTTAGTTAAGAGTTTTTTTTATGTTGGAGGTAGGTACAGGAGAAAAAGAGAAGGCAGTGGGGAGATTACTAGTTGAAGATGTGGGTTGGAGGGGAGGGGGGGTTGTGTTGTTTAGCTAGTGATAGTATGGTTTGTGTGAAGTGTGTGTTGAATGAGGTAGCAATATTTTCGGAGGAGTGAGAGATGTTAAGAGGAGGGGTACTGACTTTACCTGGGTGGAGGATGGAGTTTATGGAGGACCAGAATTGTTTGGGGCTGTGTTGGGAGGAGTCTAGGGCAAATTGGTAGTATTGGAATTTGTCCTGTTTTATTAGCTTTTTGACTCTATTGCGTAGTTCTAGGGATTTCTGTCTAATTGAGGGGGTTTTGATTTTGCGCCAGTGCTCCCAGGCTTTATCCCTGCTTTTCATTTCTGACTTAGTGGTTTTCTGTAGCCATGGGGAGGGTTGTGCTTTGGTTCTGAAAAGTCTTATGGGGGCATGGTAATTAAGGATGCTCAGGAAGGTAGTATTAAAAAAATTCAACTACGTCATCAACTCCTGCATCAGTGAAAACTAGATTCTCACTGTTTTCAAGCTTGACATGGAAGCCCATCCAAGCTCCCCTACTTATCCCCACTCATGGTCCTGTATGTTTGCGCCTGATACCTAACCTACCCTACATACCTGAACCTCTCATTCCTTAGCACCTTTCCAGTCAATGCTCTCTCTCTCTCTCTCTCTCAAAAAAAAAAATATGCCCCATATATAACTCTGCATTTTGTCCATGTGTCATCCTGACACACTTGATTTTTCCAAAATTAGCTATACAACATTATTCTGCTGTTGTCACACATTCCTGGTGTGGACACTGCCTAAAGTCATGAAGTTGTGCATACAACACTATTTTATGTTGTGAAGAAGTGGATAGCTATGGTGTTCTATCACTGCCCTCCTGCAAATTCCTATATTCTTTCCCTTGTTTCCTACACTCTGCTTGCCACTCCATTTTTCACCATTGTCATATCAACCTTTTTTCCACATGTTTAATCTGGTCAGAAAATAGAATCACAAACAGCAAACATGACTAGAAATGCCCCTTCTGAAGGCCTTCAACTTTTGTCTTCAGCATTTGTGTGGAGGTTGGCATAGTACACCAATGCCGAGTGACAGTGAATGCCATTTAACTTCCTATGCCAAAGAGCTGAAAATTTTAAATCCAGCTGCAGTAGTCTGGTTACTTTCACATAAATGTGCATAACTCTTTTATGATGAGAATGCAGACTAAAAGCAAACTAAAGGTGCCATTGCAAAACAGCTACTAAAACATTTGTTAAGCTGCCGTGTGCAATGAACCAAAAGTTCATGTGTGGTGAGTTGCTTTAATTCCCATGTTTATAGATTGATGTTATTTTGCTTAGTGTCATAGGTTCAATTACACCTTTGGGTCAAATTATTATTTTATAACATTTTATATTTCTATCATATAGTTCAAAGCAAATATTTGTATTTCTCTCCATTTTCAACATTTCATTAGCTTACCATTTGAATAGGGCAGCAAAATATAATTTGCAAAAATATTGCAGCCCCAGCAGGGAGACTTAGTTAGTCACAATTGCCCTGGTTATATTATTCTATTCCATTAGGTTCATACTTAGTTGTGTGTGTATAATGCTTCCTTGTGCAGAGGTCAGCATGGAGCATCATAGACTACTGCTAATTGCCACTGAAATTCAACACCTCGCAATGTGATTACACATGCACTCGTACTTTGCCAGCTTGCCAGTGGTGTTCTTCAGGCTGAGAGAAAAAAAAATTAAAACAAATAATTCTTTCATTAGGTTGCACACCATCAATATGTTTGTAACGAATTTTGACAGCATGTTATCTGGATTTCAGGGTGATGTTGACTCAAATAAGTCTGTCTGTTAATGTATGTCTACACTCCATTGGTTACACTTTCAACTGTGTTACAGTGTTGGGTAACCTACTCACGCATAATGTCTTCACATAGGTGGAGTCTCACAGCTTTGTTAAGACTTCTGCTGTGGTGCATGTGATTAATATACATACTTAACAATCAGTGGAATTATATAGCTTGCTGTTCAATTCCAGCCAAGGGTAACATTCTATAAATGCATCAACATTACACAAACAGCGCTGCATGTTGTTATTATTAATGCAAAAAATATATGCTTGTGTTGTTTACTTGCTGTTATGGCAGTATTCACTGTAATATCTCATCAGCATGCCCAGTATAGTTCTGTATTAGATATGCTTCATTTACAAATGGAGACCTTGAAGTACTGCAAGGTCATCAGATCTGTGTTGTCATTTTTTACTTGTGCATTTTGAGTGCTTTTGTATTACTGTTTATGATGCACATGTATATAACACACATATATAAACAAACATAAAACACATGCTTGTCTAAGACCTGTGTCAATGTAATGTAACCCCATCTACGGTTGTCCAATGAGAAATGTTAAGACCCTTATGGCTGTGCATGATCCAGCTGCTGTATGGCTCAGCCAATGCCCGTTCGATTCTCAGTCAGAGCGTCTTCTGTGTGGTGACATGTGTGAATGGGCGTTCCTTCGTTGAAGGTTGTGCATTAGGCCCGGCAAGCCAGTACGTAAAAATCTACTGCCGATCATTAGCGGGCCGGAGTTCCGCTGTGGCGAACGCTAACCAGGAAAAGCCAAAAGACACAACAGCAAGAGTGGAGGATACAACATTATAGTCAGTTATCACACATATAGTTCCTTTATATACTATACATGCCACATTCAATAACTCTACTGTATGTGAAAGGCCCCTAATGTAACCACTGTCCATGGTAACTATTATCTCAACTCAGCATGTTATCGACATTAATATCAAATCTGCTACCCCTTTCTTGCAATGTTGCATTCTGCTCTTCTCACATCCATTGTTAGCATGTCCATTTTTAAGTTATGTAAATGAGCAAACACTTGGAAACAGGATTATTTATTATTACCGCCAATATGGATATTCTTTGTGACATCTTCACATTGGTATGCATTAAATAAGTACATTATTTCAATTTACCCTCCCCCTGTAATTATCTCTACACTGCTGACATTGTATTCTGTGTAAATAAGCCCAATTTCATGTCCCCTGCATCTACATACTTAACAAGTCACTTGCCTTTACTTCATATAAGCTGTCCACAAATGCTTGTTTGCCTACAGGCAAGTATTTATATTTGCAATGTGTGCTCATGCTCTCGGCACAATTATGTGACCACCAACACTGCTGTTGGCACAAAACAGTGCTTGGAATCATGTAAGCATGATGAATGCATATTCAATAAATGCTGCTTCACACAAAGCCTACATGATTGTTAATGAATCCCAGGGCTTAGAGAAGCAATTTCTTACTTTATGGTTTCACCACTACATTATCATGGGTTAAGTTTCAGTGTGAAATGTTACCCCTGCAAGAACTAGTTGTCAGCTTGTCTTTCTAGGGAGTATAAAGCTACGTCTAATGAATTTAAGATGGAAGTACAGTAGTCTGTACATTAATTCAGGTGGTGAAGCATTGTGAATTGCCTTTCATAAAGTCAGAGAAGGGATTTTCAACCCTGAAAAAAGTTTCAGAGTGGTATCCTTATCAGCAAAATAAAAGGCAAAAACAAAACACTTTTTACATCAAAAAGTGTATTGATTGGTATAAGTACATTTTATCCAACTCCAAAGATTTGTTACTTACACTTGTGTTAGAGCATGACCAAATACATTTTATGTTTGCTAGTTGGAAGATGTTTAGAGTTGAAGAAATAGCTAATAGACATTGGTCCAAAATTAAAACAGCTGTGACAGAATAATGTTATGTGAGCAATGGCTGCATCTGACTTTAATACTGATCAGCACATGCAGCATGCATATGACCTGGGGGGGGGGGGGCAGTATACAGTACTGGTGATGCCAAAAGGAAGTTGGTATGTCTTGCATTTGTACTGATACTGACAGGGAGAGAAGTATAAAAAGGCAGGAAGACCAGAACCTGACCTTATTGATATATTCTGATCTGAACAATATTGCTGTCAACAGTATTGTTCTTGGTAGTACTATAAATTTCAATTAAACTCTTCACAGATACACTGAGTGTTACTTTGTGCCACATTTGATTAAGGTAGAGGATTACAGTAAAATTCACTCATATGAGCACGCTCACAAATACAAATACACATATATAGTACACACGCGCACACACACACATACACACACACATACACACAGACGGTTATATATACATATATATAGATAACCTGGAGTGGTTAGTTGCTGTTCGGGGATGTCGGTGTGTTGGTGCTCTCGATGTTTTTGTCTCAGTGAAATGGGTTTCAGGTAAGTGGCATTTTGTTGTTCTAAAGTATATACATATATATATATATATATATATATATATATATATATATATATATATATATATATATATATATATTGATATAGATATGCATACACATACAGAAACACATACACATAAATGCATCCAATGGTGGTGAGTCACATCTGATTTCAATAGAAAGAAAACGTCAATAAGCAGAGTTTAGAAGGCAGAAAATGCTTGAAGCATACCAACAGGAAATATAAATTTAGAATAACCGAATTGCTCATCTCATGCATGTAACATAAACGAGGATATAGGATTACCTGAAGACAACTCATGAGAAAACAGGAAAGATTTGCACACTCCACACAGAAGGCACCTCCAGCTGAGAACACAACACACATCAGATGAATAAATTAAGAATTTTATATTTTACATAGAAAAATATACTATTCATGGTGAACGTGTACATATAAACACCTGTTTAGTATTTCAGTATTCAGTGATATTATTTTATGTAATAGTTGTTATATTATAATCTTATGCAAAAATATAAGCAGTGCAATGAACTGTGTTTGTGTGTGTGCGTGAGACGTTTGATGTTGCAACCAATACAAATCTTTAAATAAAATAAATAAATAAATAATCTCATTCAGACTAAATTTGTCTGGCTAGTTATAGTATTATAGAAAGATATTTCCAACGATTGGTGTGGAATTAAAGTTAGTAGAAGGTTAAGGTTAAGGTTAGCACATATAACCAAGGGAGGGAGGAATATTTTATCATGGGCTAGATTCCAAAAGATAATTAAGAACAGGCCAAAACACCAAAGGAAGACAACAGCACATCAGCAGTGGATACAGTTTCAAAACATGATTGAATAATTATCTATTCAGTGTACGATAATTGCAGACTCTGCACATGTCCACTAGATTCAAAAACACAACTGGTGTGCCCAACGCAATTTAGATGCGACACACTTCTTCCCTGACAAGCTTTTGAATGCACTTAGTAGAGGCTATAAGTTTAATTTTAACACTATTATATTCCACAAATTTCTAGGTAATCCTACAGATTAAGAAAGCCTAACTTAAAAACATGCAACAAGCATTTAATTCACTACATCCATCTGGGATACTGCAAGCTGTAATAGAGGATGATCTACAAAAGCATCCACAAAGGTAGCCAGCCTAGATCAGAACCGGGGTACAGTTTAGATAGCTCTGTAAACAGGAAATAATAGATATAGATTAGATAGACAGCTGGTGTAGGCTCTTTAGGACATGTGCACCCCACATCTATGCTTGCAGTCTGAAGGGTAATACAGTACTGCTAGATGCAAATGTCTGGCCTATAGGACATTGTAGCAGCATATGGGTGATGCCATAGGAGTGCCCAAGACATCTGCCACTTGCATTCTTTCACAGTTCCTGACAGCAATATGCATCAATGTAGAAGAATACATTCACTTCCCAACAACAGCCATGGAGCACACAACTGCCATGCACCAGTTCTATGCAATTGCCACCTTACCCATGTCCCAATCAAAACCCCAGATGTACCTGATGATGAATTGTAAATCAATAGAAATAGGTAGCCATCACTAAATTCTAAGGTGGTGCATTCTGTAGATGGCCTCATTACTAATACCATGGCTACACATCTTGATAGTCTGCATGATGCAGTATTCTGGAGGGAAAGTGCCCTGAGATCTGTTTTTGAATATGATGAAATAAAGGAGGGTCTCCTACTAGATAAGTGATTGCCCACCACTATATGGTAAGCAGTAACTAGACATGTCAACAGGAAGTAAGATGTACAGATTTTCATTCTCATCCCCCTAAAAACAGTTGACTGTTGTTATCCAATGGGGCCTTGACTAATGACACCATAAAGAACCCCATCAACCTCTGTTGAGAATACATACTATGAGTACACACTGCAACACAAAACATCACTGGGCATGTATTTGGTGTGCTGAAAATGAGACTCAGATGTCTGGACATGTATGAAGGTGCACTCAAATGAACACCAGAAAAGGCATCACAGATGGTCATTGTTTGTGCCATGCTGCATAACATAAAAACATGGTGGCCTACTAGCCATAAGTGTTGGTGACCTTCCCCAAGAACTGCATTTGACTGATGTATGTAAAACTATGAGAGTTGTCAGAGGATGATCAGAAGGACACAGGAGTGAGAAGAAATAGGCATGGGTAACAGAGGATGTAGCCATATGTCCTACCTCAGGCAGTATGGCAAAGTCCGACAGAGACCTCTGAGTCGTGACAAGCCAGAAGTACAAATGTATACAGACTAATCAGTAATGCTCAAATAGTGTTATCAAACAACTGCAGCACAGAGCAGAACTAATGAAAAGAAACCAGTAGTTGTCCACATTGAGCATACTACACAACAGAAGCATATGATAAATCTGTAAGCCTATATACACAAAACTCAGCAAGGAGCACATCTGGATGTACACAGAGGAAATGCCACCACAGGAAATATCTTTGCATGGTACATCATCAAACAGGACTACACTGGCATATGTAATGGCAGCAGGAAATGTGTAAAACAGAAGGTGTCATTGTACAAGTAGGATATTATCACACCGATAACTAGCATGGGAAGGTAGCTGTCGCTCGTCCCTCTCTAACATAGATGACGAACAGATGGTGTAGTTTGTTTAGATGCTTTATTACATAGAAACACATCAGGATGGATAGCAGCATCATAAAATATAAACAAATTGAGTAACAGACAGACCTTATAGACGTACATGCTTACATCTCAACAGCTTACTAAAAAAAGGCAGTCAGGCTCACACTTGCCCGGTATTTATACACTTATGGAAGCCCTCAGATAGCTTCTTAAAGATACATGCACACACATTGATCTACATACTCCCTCTTAAAAAGATTGCCTTTAGGAGAAAATAACATTGGAGTTAGACATGCATTACTGTAGGCATTAGAAACAAACACAGTGTTCATGTCCAAGTTGCCATGTATCTATAACATGGTCTGGAGATGTGACCAGATCTGGTAACATAACAATCTTGACTGGGTTTAGCAACAGGGACAGTCTTCAGTGAACAACTCATATCAGGAACTTTGGGATTCATCACAGGCATGGGAATATTCTCTGCAACTTCCTCTGTAACTGGAGCACCTAACAACTCACTATGAGATAAAGTCTTTCTTACAGGCTATGTGCTGTTGTATAGGCTTGGACACCTGCATCAAATGTTTCTGATTCCCCCTAAACTCTTCTTGTAATTCCACAATTTATTATCTCAGCTCTGAGCAAATATTCTTCACGACTTCAGTCCAATCATAACCTTTGGACATTTGCATCCTTACCACTTCTCCTTCTCATAATGGATTGAGCAGTTTTTCTAGTTTTATTGTAGTAGGGCTTCAGGGTTAAACACTTCTTCAACAGATTGATTTTCACTGACCGGTTGTTCTTGACACATGGAACCAACAGTTGACTACTGATTGGTAATGTGATTCTGGTTTGTCTCGACAGAAGTCTCTGAGCAAGTGAACCAAGATGTTTATCACAAGAAACATTTCTTAGATTCAAGAGATTCAAGAAAACATCACTATTGTCATGTTTAGACTTCTCAAGTAACTGCTTTGAACTTTGAACTGCGCGTTCTGCAAAACCATTTGACTGCGGATACTCTGGGATACTCGTGACATGTGTAAAGTCCCACTCTTTGGCAAATCTTTTGAACTGTTGGTTCGTAAATTGTGTGTCATTATCAGAAATAACTTTGTGCGGACTCGTCCATGGTAGTCTGGGAATTTGGATTAGCTGAAGTGGTTCTTTCTGTTGATGGGACATTGTACTATTACATACAGAACAAGATGAAAGCACTCTCTCAATGTCTTGATGCATAGAAGGCCAAAATACTAGACTTTTCATGCTTCTTTTGGCAGAGTCTGCCCCTGGATGACCACGATGCAAGATAGTAATGTACTCTTGTTGCAAAGGGTCTATATTGAATCAGTGAATGCTTAAAAAAGTGAACGCTGATTCATCGACCCTATTTGAGCAAATGCTGAAAATCCCGAACACCCAGAACAGCGATTTTTTTTATCAGGGAAAAATAATCGCTGGGCCGGTTTCGGGAGTTTGCCATTTTCTTCACTGCAGTGCGATCTTGGAGTTGGTATATTTAAGAAGGGGGGTGTATTAAATACTATTTTAAGGTTTTTTTTTTTTTTTTTTTTAGTGGAACAGCAAAAATCGTTTGGATTTTCAGTCTTCGGTGAACTAGGGTCGATCAATCAGCATTCGCTTTTTTAAGCATTCGCTGATTTAATATAGACCTTATTGCAACGATTTCGGAACAATTACCTTCTGACCTTTCTTAATAATACCATTGTCTCATCTCTGTATAGAAAATAAGGTTGCACTTCTTGACCTAAACTAGATTGCTTTGATGGCCATCCTTGTTGAATAAAGTGGCTGAGCTTCTGTAAAACTGGATTTGTGGCTGTGTGATCTCTCAGCTCATCAAGATGTGTGGAAGAAAAATTTCTGACTTCCATGACTTCAAAATCAAGGTTCTCATTCTCATGATGTTCAGTGGTGTTTCTGGGTGATCTGGACAATGTATCAGTACGATAAAGAAGTTTGCCTTCTTGTAGACAAGAGTGAAATTATACTTTTGCAATCTCAGCATCATGCATTGCAATCTGGCAGGAGTTGTATGCATAGGCTTTCTCAAAGTAGTGACTAGTGGTCGGTGGTGGGTTTCGATCTGGATAGGTCTACCATAAGCATAATCATGGAAATTTGAACATGCAAACACAATTGTCAAAAGATCTTTTTCAATCTAACATACTGCATTTCAGTTTGGTTAAGTGTCCTTGATGCACGAGCACAGGTTCACCCTCTTGTAGAATGACTGCACCTAGAACAAATCTTGAAGCATCACTTGAGATAGTAACTGGTTTGTGAATATCATAGTATCTGAGAGTTGATGGATTAGTAATTCTCTGTTTCAGGACATTAAATGCTCTTTGGTGCTGTTCTAACCAAGACCAGGATGCATCTTTAAGTGTTAGCTGTCTGAGTGGTGCTGATATTTGACTCAAGTCTGGAATGAACTTGCCTAGGTAGTTAACCATGCCAAAAAAAAAGTTGTCTGGTGCTGGCATCTCAAGAATGGCTGTTAACTTGGAAGGGTCTGGCCGTAGGCCAGAAATGGTAAATAAATGACCAACATAAGTGAATTCTCATGGGAAGGTAGCTGTCGCTTGTCCCTCTCTAACATAGATGCTGAACAGGTGCAGTAGTTAGTTTTTATGCTTTATTACACAGAAGCACATCAGGATGGATAACAGCATTACAAAATATAAACAAACTGATTAACAGACAGACTACACAGATATACATGCTTACATCTCAATAGCTTACTACAAAAAGGCAGTCAGACTCACACTTGCTCAGTATTTATACACTTGTGCAAGCCCTCAGATACAGTAAAGTTTCAGTTAACCGGCACCCATGGGGATTGGTAGATGCTGGATAACTGTAGTTTCTGGTTGCTTGAGAGTTACTATTAAAAATAGCCCTGACTAACACTGTACCCTATACTATTTGTTTGGTTTGACTTGAAACATAAGGTATGTTTCTGCGGGGGGGGGGGGGGCAGAAAGTGCAACACATGAAAATTGTACAGTATTTCTTCATTATTTTTTTGCTGGTTGCTTGAGTTTTGGTTAACTGAGAGTTTGCTGTAGCTTCTTAGGATAAATAAACACACATTGATCTACAGTAGCCGTTAAATTGCCAGTAACGACAAGATGTCTATGTTCATGTAATGTATGGGAATGTATCAACACAAATGATGTGTAACACTGTGGTACAACACAGTAGAGAGCAAACAGCAGCAGCATCATGAGTAATGAAAAACATCCCAGGGACTGGCCAAAAAGAAAAATACCAGAAACGAGTCTCACAACCCATGCCTGACATGGAAGGGCACTGCTTCGATGCACGGGTTATTTCTGAAGCATTACTCAGATGTAAGAATGCATTCCATAATATAGAGCATGAATGAAATTGAGTACACATCAGCCATTGAACATGCAGCAGTGTTCGGGATACAGCAACACAGGTACATGTGTGTGGAATCATGTAGCTATGGGAAGGCAGACATGGTAACTGCATGTCAGGATGAAGTTAAAAATGAAAAATTGTCAACAGTCATACATTCAGTGCTAAGGGTGAGGCATGTGTGGTGTCGTATTATGATGTCATAAGTAACACATATGTGTATACAGAGGAATGTGGGAATGGCAGATGCCAAGGAAATGTTTAATGTAGCAATCAGTGCTGAATGGCTAAGATATCATGCCGTTAATCATGAAACTACATGCTATATCTCAGCTAGCTATAGATAAAAACATAGAAGAATGGAGATTATTGCAAAGAGCATTACTGTTCTCAATGTCTTTACAAAGATATACTAATGACAAATATATACTACATATCACAAATTGAAACTAGTTACTTATGTCAGCCAGGTAACTGATCAGAAAAGCCCTGTGACAGCAGACATTTGAAAAACCACCTACAGACTGATTAGTCAGTGATGAGCAGAGTGGTCATCATAGCCACATGGTCAGAATGATACAACATGACACATTGTGTTATTCTAATGCAGTCTAGGGTGCTCACACTGATGGCTCACACCATGGTCCTGGCTGGCCCTGCCACTTCTGAAATAATTTGGCCCATGGTGCTGTACTGAGAAGCATCAGTCCATTGTGGGGAAGAATCACCATCATTACCAGACTATGTTGGACATTGGGTCATGGTCAGCATCATGTCCATTGCCTGATGTTCCCACATTATCCTCCCCCATCAGATGCCACCATGAACCACATGTCTGCTCTTTCTGGGCTGGTCAATGAACCCAGTGCAGTGTGGCCAGTGTGTCATTGGCCTTACCATCTGAGTGAGGCACATAACATCTCACCTCAGGATCAGTGGATGGGCTACTATGCTGCAAATGGAGATATATGACACAGAGATTCACAGAGGTCAACTGATACAGCACAGTAATAATATATATATATATATATATATATATATATATATATATATATATATATATATATATATATATATATGCCTATTTACTCATATGTATTCATTTGTATTCCTACTTATGTAAAATACTTAGAGGAGGATTGCAACACTGAGCTATCAATATACATGTGCACACAATTTTATTGATTATGATGCAACACCACACTGTGTTCAGCATTAAATAACTGTTTACATTTGTATGTATTTGTCCACATGGTTAGGTATATCTTTATGGGTCTATATTGGATGATCAAACTTTCAAAAGTTTGACTGTCATATGGTTGATACCTTATGAATGAATTTTTGAAAGTTTTAATGTTTTAACAGAGATCTCTGTACAGTGCGGAATCAAAAGATTACCCTTTTCTGCACTGTAGTGCGATATCAGAGTTGGTATATTTAAAGAGTGGGGAGGTGCAGGTGGGCTTGCCCCCCCTACTTAAAATGTTCAGGTAGGTTATTTGTGTAGTTATTTTTTTTAATTAGATTTTTGAACTTTTAAAAGTTTGATAATATGATGTTGACCATATGACAGTCGAACTGTAGAAAGTTCGATTATCTAATCTAGACCCTGGGCCGGATTCAGGAAGGCTTACATGGAGTCTTAGACTAGAGTAAGACTCCATGCAGCCATCATGTCCGACGAGCGATCCAGGAACAGCCTGCAGGGGGCGTGCAAGAGAGCTCCTAAAACGGCTCTTACACGGACAGGGCTGGGATATGCAAATTACCTTAATTGCAGGTGAAAGGCATGCAAATGAGGTATATTTGCGATTCAGGAAACCCAAACCTGTTTGAGTAAGAGCAGTGTTATTTGCAGAAATGTACTCAGTTGACAACTGAGTACTGTTCTGCAAATAGCAAAATGGAGCCGTGTCAGCTCCAAATAAAGGTTGCATGCAGTGCAGGAAGCATGCCAATGGCCAAATATACGGCCATTGGAAATGTTTCCTGATGCAATATGCAAATAAAAATATATTTTTTTCCTCCGATTTCCAATGTTTAAGTGTAGCCCAGCACCGCGCAAACAGGCTGCGCTCTAAAACCCAGAAAACTAAAAATTAAAACCCACAAATGTGGATCTTCTTTAAATTGTTAATGTACAATCCAAGGGAATGGCAGGCTGAAGACAACATGGCCACCGACTAGAGGTTGTTAAGGGGGGAAGCTCAGTCTAAGAGATGTAACCAAGCATTAGTATTCAATCCTATGTTAATGAGGGTTAGGATAGTGAATCACAAATTTACATAGCAAATGAGCACAGTCAGTGGAGTGTAGGAGTAGGATAAGGGGAGTAACAGAGTAGAAGATAGGTGACATCACGAGGGGGTTATGTATGAAATAAGTGAAGCTCATTGGAGCAGAGTGGCATGTGTCAGCTGTCATTTATACATCATGGAAAGAGGTGTGTCAACAGGTAGGCAAGGGAAAGGCAAGAAATGGAAGGTGTATGCTATGGATAACACCAAAATTTCTTGCTGTGCGTGCATGTGTGCATGTGCACACCTGTAAACCCGAGTAAGACAGAGTGCACGCGTGTAAGCGTTAGTGCATGCATTTAAGCTGGAATAAGCATGTATAAGGTGGTTTAAAAAGTTTGCGCTGGTGTGCACGCATTTTAACCCGAATAAGCAAGTTTTAGTCCATGTAGACATGTGTGCACGCATGTTAGCTAATGTGCACGTGTTTGTGCTTGTGTGCGTGGCGCTCCCCCCAACAGAAAGGAAAAAGGAAGCACAACAAATAGTAGGAAGCTACCAGGGAGTACTAGCAGAGCTAGCAGGTGAAAACAATCAGAATCAGGCAATTACACAGGCAGTACACTAGCCCAGCCCAGCCTAGCACTTAAAACTCTGCAAACAACAGTCCATTATGTTTCTCACAACAGACACTGCAGTAAGCTAATAGAAGTGAAAACTGAAAAAGCTTTACTGAGACAAATAAATGTTAGGGGCTTCCATTGCTGTTATAAGGTGACATATGCAACATGCTGAGGGTGGTGACAATGGAAATGCTACTGGACAACCCACAGTGAGGAGACGGAGAAGAGTGTACAGGCCCAGGGTAACCTACCAGGGGCTGCATGAGCTGGAGATAATGGAGCGCTATAGAGTGGACAGAGACCTCCTGCAGAAAATTGTTGAGCTGTGCAGGCCACGCCTCACACACAGAACCAATAGAGGGGAACCCATACCAGTGGAAACCAAGGTATGTGTTGACCTAAGAATATTAGCAACAGGTACCTTCCAGAGACCAACTGGTGATATGATGGGGATATCACAGGCATCAGCATCCAGGGTACTGCACCAGTTCCTGGATGCCATGTCAGCACCTGTTGGTGATCATGTATATTTCCCCAATTCCCGTGAGGTATTGGCCAACAATATGTGTCTCTTCCAGCAAATAGCGGAATACCCTGAGGTAGTGGGTGCAATAGACTGCACGCACATATGCATCAAAGCACCAGCCAGTGACCGGGGTAGGGTCTACTTCAACCGCAAGGGCTTCCCCTCCACCAACTGCCAGGTCGTGTGTGATGGCCAGGGCATAATACTGAATGTGTGTGTAGGCTGCCCTGGAAGCTACCATGATTCCCATATCTGGCATCTGATGCAGCTGTACCAGACATTTGCCAATGGGGACATTCACATGGTCACCTAGTGGGGGATGCTGCCTATGCACTGGAGCCGTGGCTGATGACACCCATCAGAAACGCACAAACACCTGAACAGGAATGCCATAATGAGGCACACGCACAAACACATAATGTAATAGAGCGTGTGTTTGGGCTGCTCAAGTCACGGTTCCGGTGCCTGGACACATCTGGTGGAGCCTTGCAGTACTCACTAACTACATGTACCCAAATTGTCATGGTATGTGCTATGCTACATAATATGATCCTGCAAAAACAGCTGCAGCAGGATCAGCATAGGTCTGGGCCAAACAGCCCCCCACCATTGCCAAGGCCATCACAGGCAGAGCGTGACTCGGAGGAGGAACAAACTGAGCCTGCCCCAGTAGGCATAAGGAGGCATGCCCAGTATGCTTTGGCCTTGGCAAAGAGGCAACACATAGCACATACACTGGCTCAGTAGGAACTCTGGAAATGATACCTCTCTCTGACTCACACATATAGTAAAAAGGATACCTAAGTTGACACTACCTGCTTTCAAACATGTACAGGAAGTGTAGTATGTGCATCCTAGATAGGCAGCCCTGCAGCACCACCTAAGGCATGATTGCCATGTGTTAAGCAATATAAAGCAGTGCCAAACAGCATTTACCACCATGCAGTATATGCAAACAAAATCGCACACACCAACTAGCACAACTGTGGTCAATGTTGAGTAATATTGGGCAACGTCCAGCAATGTTGGCGAATATTGAGCAATGTCGGACAAGCCTGGTCTAAGTAGGGCATAGCTGAACAAAAGCCAACATGCTCATATTTGTTTAACTGGCCCTTAAGCAGTCTGGTCTGCTCAGTATGAAAATATAAAGCAGTGATGGGCCTCGGACCCTGGATACTGTGCACTATAAACAAAGTACTGAACCACTAAACCATGACAGTATTGCAGTGGTCAGTCTGTATGAAGGAATGTTGATAAGTCTATGCAAAGTATCTTATTGAAACCCTGCAGGCACAGCATAATCCCTGTCGAGTTATGACACAAAGGTGAGTCCTGCAGTAAGAACAGAACCTGACTTCCAACACACACAGTATAAATGTTAATATTGGTCATGTTCACACACATCAACAAATGTAGTGGACCTCAGATAACAACATACTGAAAATTCACACTGGGCATGTTCACATACTTGAATAAATGAGACAAATGTCAGGCAACAAAACACGGAATGCCTGAACTGGGCATGCTCACACACTTAGGCCATATCTGAGTACTGCAGTGGGCCACGCATATCTGGCAGTTGCATGTGTTAACCCAGGAACCTGTCACTATCCAGCAATCCACCCTGTGCACACAGTTATATGACCACAGACACATCTATAATATAGTGGAACCCTGTCATAATCAAATATGTTCTGCAGATACCAAAGTTGTTCATAGAAACTGATAAAGCAAAGATGATAAAGACCTGCAAACAGTATCAGCAATAAACACTGTGTATCCTAACATTAGCATAGGTTCAGAGGTCGATACTATACTATCTGCCCTAGGGCATGTACAAGCCTAGCCAGAATGTGTTTGGCATTCGCAATCCTGTCAGATTACTACACTGTGTGTGTGAATAGTAGGTCACACAAGATAGCCCATGTACATTTAGGCTAGTGTGTCTCTGTCTAGCAGAGACACAGAAGATATCCCAGGGGTAAACATACGATCACCCATACAGTCATCAAGATGTCTCCTGCAGGTGGTCAGTGGGTGGCTCTGCCTATGTGAAACTGGGATTACAATCTGGAGTGAGTGGAGGCTCTGGGATAAGAATCTGTCCCTCCGGCATGTCCTATTAACATCTGTGCTAAGGTATACGTCCCTGGAGTGTGTAGCTCCAAGGGAGTCGGATATCCTGAGGTGGAGCATGTCCAGTAAATCTGGGTTGGGTATATCTGTAAACAACAGGCACACATCATATCAGAGTAGGTGGTAAGTGACTTTGTAGAGCTTGAGTTACTGCATCTGAACTGTGCAGGGAATCTGTGTGAGTCCCTAGATCTGCTTGGTGAGGAACCTCGAACCTCTGTGGCCAGTACAGTTGCTGCAGGTGTCAGGTAAGGTACACCCCAAATGTAGCAATTTAACCAATCATGGTTGGGATGAGTATAGGGGCACAATGACCTCACTCGATCTAGATGTGAAACCATATGGGATAAGGTGGCCCACATAGAAGGTGTGTCCAACCAGTTTGGCAACGTGAATGTCAACGGCAACAGTACAAACAAGTCATGTCCCCAAACCCCTAACAACTCCTACCGTATGTAATGGAGTACTACATATGTGGTAATGTGTGGGCATGTTGTTATTCCCAAAGGGGATGACTATGCAACTAATGGCATTTAGCTGCACGGCATGGCTCAGGCACCAGTCATCCATCTCTGTGAGACCCTGTATGAGTATGCATGTGGCAGCTGGAGAGTTGATCATGGCACCCAGTTTGCAGTCAAGTGCAAACATGTTCAGCCATATTCCCCCTGGGGTAGCCTGTACGTCAGGCAAATATATACTGAACAAGAGAGGTCCCAGGACCGAGCCATGTGGGATGCAATGTGTAACTGGTGTATAGTCATACATGGCACCTGCAATTCTGACCATGTGGGTGCTATCCCTGATCCAGGTAGCATCCATCGTGTGAGATATGTGTCATTATCGATGCTGGTGAGCCTATGCATAATGGCCCAGTGGGTTATTGTGTTGAAGGGTTTTGCAAGGTTCAGGTAGGCTGTGTGGACAACCGTCCCTATGTCAATGGACCTGTTAACTGTTTAAAGAATACAAACAGATTCAAGAGGCAAGATCTGCCCACAACAATGCTGAAATGTGTAGGACACAGTGTCTGTAGGATCACGATGTCTATGTGTATGAGTCCCATGACAATACGCTCCATAGCTTTGCAGAACAGGCTAGTGAGGCTTATAGGGCAATATTGTCTGTGGTCCATTGTGGCACCAACTCTGTGGAGTGGGACCACTGTCGCTGTACGCCATTCCTTGGGTACATATCCTGTAGTAACTCCGATATTGATCAGTGATGTAATGTGAGGGTTACGTCTGTCATGAAGCTCATGTAAGATGCAGGCCGGGACACCGTCTGGTCCCATTGATACTGTGATGTACGCTTTGGGGAGGGCAGCACTCACCTGTTACTGTGTGATATCAGGGAGGTTATACTCTGTTGGGATGGATAGTTGCTCCTTAGGGGGGATGGGGAGACATCTGCACTGAACCTGTTTGCCAGGATGTTGGCAATGCCAGTGGGTTCAGGGTACGTTTAGTCAGTATGCAGTAACTCACAGCATATCAGTGAGTGTCCACCCAGGTTCCTGAAATAACTGAAGAAGGCTGTGTGATAGTCCTACATGTCTGGTGCAATTGTCCGGTAGAAGCAGCCCTTAGAAAAGTTCATGAGTGATGCTAGTACAGATCACAGATGCCTTCCCAGTCTGGGATTGTGCTCTATCATGTAGTAGCATCCTCCTGACATTGTACAGCTTATTAATGGCTGGGGTCTACCAGACAGGTCCCCTGCCATTGGAGTAGTGAGTCCTGTTGTTATTTGGGATAGCACAATCCAGGCAGTCCACTAGGTGTCCATAGAATGTGTATGTAAAGGATTCAGCAGTGTGAGCCATATTTGCCACTGTCTCAGGGTCTCTGAAGGATACCACCTTGCTTTGGTGAAGTGAGACATTAGCTCATGAGAAGTTCACCAAGATTACCCAGGATGGGTGTGCGGAGGGTATATGTATGTCCAGTGAGATACATGTATGTTCTAACCTTACCAATAAGGGGTATATCGCTGGTGTGGAACATAGAGTCCCCATGTTGGTGATGATCAGGTCCAATATGTATTCCCCCTTGTGGCTGTGCTGACTGTTTGTGCCATAGCATATGAGTCTACAAATTGTAGCAACTGTTGGGTGAGAGTGTTGGGGCTTGAGTAGTATCCCCAGTCAATATTTGTGTATATGAAGTCACCCAATATAATGGTGTTTGTGGAGACCTTTATATTCTCCATAGTTCCCATGAAAGCCGAGTGTGGTTCCTGAGTTTGGGAGGGTGGTCTGTAGCAGGCAACAAACAGAAAGGCAGTTTTGCACAACAGTAGTTGTATATGTATTGTCTGTGATGCTTTGTGCAGTGCTACTAACCCGGAGGTGTATGTATCTGTGATGTAGATGGATACTCCCCCTAGTTGTGTTGTCTGTTCCAAGTTTTGTTGTCAGAAAGCATGGTATGAAACATAACCTGGTAGTGCTGGTGTGCATAAATGAGTCTGAACCAGGCGTCTGTTAGTGCACAGATATCGCTATCCTCCATATTGAGGAGAGTCCTGAGTGGCCGCAATAGGAGGGTAACACATCTGGTTTTGAGCAGCATTACCCTTAGTTTAATTTAACCTGTAAGGTCTATGGAGGTGGGTTTGTCTTTTGAGCCCTGCTTAAAAAAGGCACTATGGTGGTAGCAAGAGCCTTAGCCAGCATTCAAAAGTCCAACGGTGACAGGTGCAAGCTGCCCATAGTGAAACTACGTGGCATGTTGAGCATGTCACCATATGCTGACAGACACTGTATACCCTATGAATGAAACAAATTTGTCAGGCAACTGTTAAATGTGATATGTTTGTCTGTATACTGTGACATCATAATTGGTGGGTGTAAGATGCTAGACAAGGTCAGGGTCATATTGGCTTGAGCTACATGATCAGAGTGTTCCTCCATGTATCATGTCATGTGGTCCAGGGAGTAATGTCTGAGGTTTTACGCACCAGCATGGACAATGATGGTGCCAGTCCTATACTTGCTGTGGAGTGACCTAACTGCCTGTGTTATGTGGCATATCCTGGCACCCGACAGACAGCCCAAAGTGACTATTCCCTTGTTAGGGCTGGTGAGTGGTACGTCAGTGTGTCTGACAATAAATGTTGCCTATTACAAGTGTATTAGGTGTGTTGTTTAGCCCGAAGGGCAGTGACTGTGTGGCAAACTGACATTGTGAACTATGTGATATGTGGGTATTGTAGTGGGGTAGCAGTTGTGTGTGTCTCTGCTTTGGAGGTCTCTGCTGCTTAGGCAGAGTACATTTACAGCATCCGAGTATGTCTATGTGTGATAATGTGGTTTGAATTATGTCGCTAGAGGATATGTGAGACTGATATGTGCTGTGTGTGGTTACCTTCACCACCTGATAGACTGTGCCAGTCATGGGTCAAGAGAGTTCAACACCCTGTATGTCTCTATAGGTGCATCTCACACATATATCTGAGTTTGTCGGAAGGAGGAGAGGGTTGTCTGTGTACATGAGGCAGGTGTGACATTGTGTCAATATCACAATATTCACCAGCTGGACTGGATTGTACACACAAAACCGACCCCTGGACATGCCAGGATATTATCATGACATACTCTGTAGCCTGATCACAAAGGATCAGTAGGGTGTTAAGTGTGTAAAAGAGTGCAACAGGGATTAGTACTCATGTTCATTGGTGTTTTGTAAAGAGTAGCTGAGAAGGAGTCCAGACTGAATCATGACACCTCTTTCAGCTATGTCATAAATAGCAATGTACACCCATATATGTCCTGACTCAGGGCCAACTACCTGACTGACAATGCCGACATCCTGACAGACAGGCCCATATGTACATACCCACCTCCCACTGACAATAGGCCATATCATCATACCAGGAGATATCACATGTAGAATGGATGAGCAGCTACCCCCACTGCCAAAAGCATGGCAGCAAGTGGAATACATTGATTCCCAATATGTGTCATGCAAAAACTACAGAACAAACAGATCCTGCACCTGAACAGTCAGCTGAGTCTCACCCCCTACACAGGATGTGGAACTGTTGAATGTGTCACAGCAACATATGGCACTCCCCACAAGTGTTGGTGCACAGCACACCATGGGAAGTCAAGTCCAGTACACCTATGAAGTCTGATCTGCAAGGTCATGGAGTCCATCATGGTTGCAGTCATAAACAGAGCTATTGGAAGCTGACATACACACAACCCTACCAACTGTGGTATGTTTAAGTGCAGATCATGGTTCCCAAACATGTTAGACTGTTTGCAAGGCAGCCACCCAGGATATACATGAATGAACACATCTACACATGTCTCACATAGACTTTGAATAGCCCTTTATTAACATCCCAGACACATGTAGTATCCACAAAACCAACAAGCTGTACATAAATATGTGTTGACATATGACGGAATGTCAATGTGTCCACAGATAGATCACACAAGGTAAGGATTATGAGGTCTTGTTCATGCTGTTGACACCTGCTGACCCACATGGACCATTCCTGGAATGGCATAAAACAAAGTGTACACACATCACCATGTCCAGTCTGATGATGTCACCATCCTATAAATACAGCAGGAGATGGGAAACCAGCCAGTAAAGCAAATAGTGTGCCGTGTTAATGTGTCTCTCTTTAGTATCATAACATAGTAAGGTAGGGTTTTGAATCCTGCAAACAGTGTGGGGGGGGGCGGTGTGTATGTGTGCAGTTTCGGGCGGTGTGTATGTGTGCAGTTTCCTTTGAGAAGTGTTCCCTTTTTTGAGACTGGGAAAACTCACTAAAAGAGGTACATTCCTCTTTGGAAAGTCTGATGATGTCACCATCCTACAAATACAGCAGGAGAAGGGAAAACAGCCAGTAAAACAAATAGCACGCCATGTTAATGCATCTCTTTCTAGTATCATACTATAGTAAGGTAGGAATTTGAATCATGCAAACACTGTGTGTGTGTGTGTGTGTGTGTGTGTGTGTGTGTGTGTGGTGGGGGTTTGTGTATGTGTGCAGTTTTCTTTGAGAGGTATTCCCTTTTTGGAGACTGGGAAAACCCACTAAAAGAGGTACATTCCTCTTTGGAAAGTCTGATGATGTCACCATCCTACAAATACAGCAGGAGAAGGTTAACCACCCAGTAAAGCAAGTTGTGTGCAGTTTTAATGCATTGCTCTCTAGTATCATAGCATAGTTAGGTAGGGGTTTGAATCCTGCAAATGCTGACTGTGTGTGGGGGTGAGTGTATGTGTACAATTGTCTTTGAAAGAAGTGCCCTTTTTGGAGACTGGGAAAACACACTAAAAGAGGTGCATTCCTCTTTGGAAAGACTGATGATGTCACCATCCTACAAATACAGATGCTTAGTGGTTCTGTACTTTGCTTCAGATGCACAGAGTCCTGAGTTCGAACCTTGTTATTCATTTTATTTTCATACTGTCCAGACAGGCTAGGGGGTGTGGCTGCATTTAAGCAACTTTGCTCTACTTTGCTCCTCAGTGCCCTACGGTGCCCTGGTTGGCGCGGCATGCACATCCGTGCAAACACATTGCGCTAGGTAAAGCGCTTTTTAAACTTTGGGCAACTCTATTGTGCTGGGTAAAGTGCTATTAAACTATGGGCACCTCTGTTAAGCTGGGTAAAGCGCTGCTTAACGACAGGCTATTATATATCTGGATCCTTTAAAAATATATATTTTGTTCACTGATACATTGGCCATTTCACTGCTTTTAATAATATTTTAATCATATATGTCTGGTATTATTTCAAATACTGATTTAAAACATAAATAAGAAGGGGAGTGGTGGGACTCGAACCATGAATTCCTCCTCTTTGTGCATACGCTCTACCATTACACTATTGCAATTCAGTGTGATGTGCATAAACATTCTTTCTTATACTCTTCCATGTCAGAATTGCTAACTATAGCTAAGCAATGGGCACACCCATGCACACATGCACAAATACGGGCAGCTATGTCATGGATTTAAAAAAATATATGTATATATTTTACTTTTTATAACTGTGATGGGGGTTTACAGTGTCAGGGTGTGTGGTGTTGGGTGCAAGTACATTTGAGCGAACTCGCTCTTGTGTGTTGACATTTTGCTTTTACTACACTAGCAGGGGCATGGACATTTAGACTGCTCGGCAGTCGGACATGCCCCCTGCTTTCATACTCGGTCCATGTAGGAGTTCCGGTTGAGTCAATGTGCCCTCATGAATATTTATGGCATGCTGATGTCATACCGTTCAACTGCAGCCTCTAAGTAAGACTTATTATGTCTTACACGGAGGAGTCGTGAATCCGGGGGCCTATCTTTACACATACATAGTTTCATGTTAGACTGGCACACCTGTTAGTGTGTGTAAGGCTTCACCTGATTATTCATAGATGTAAGCTATTTGATTTCCAACAGTTCTTGAACTCATAGGTACACTTAAGTTTGTATGTGTAATGCTTCATCTGCATATTCATAAATTTAAGTTGCTTGACTTCCATCAGTTCATGCATTCAAAGACAAGATATACTCTGTAGGTTTGAGTCTAGTTTCTTCTTTTTTTTATCTGCAGTAATTCTCATGAGTGCATAGTACCGAGAATGAAACATTAATGGCTGAATATGCAAAGTGGATATCATATTATATGGCAGTCCTTGTTAACATGTAACAATAACTACATTTTCAGTGTCATTATGTACTTAACTAAAACAATCCATCTGTTGTTGCAATGCAGTATAATGTTTTTTTTCTGTTTGAAGCTGGTCTTGATCAAGCCAGGAACCAAGGTTTTTTTTTTGGATAGAGTATATGCAAAGGCTTGAGGAGCAGTGGCGGGAGACAGGTATGCATAATTAAATTTTCACCTTTATGTCTTCAGAACTAGTATTAACATATATCATTCTATATAGGCCTATGACATTTAATCATGCCAATGTTATGCCATACTTCCCATAATGCATCTGGGAGGTATTTGTAATACATACAGATTTATTGTAAATGTCCGCAGTGGTGGTGCTCCGGTAGGGTTGTTGCCTCACAGGAAGATGCTGTTCAGTTCGATTCTCAGCTAGAGTGTCTTCTGCGTGGAGACATGCATGAATGGGTGTACCTTCGTTAAAGGCTGTGCATCAGGGCTGGTAACTCAGCACGTAAAAATCAACTGCCAATCATCAGCAGACTGGAGTTCCGCTGTGGCGACCCCTAACTAGGAAAAGCCACAACAACAACAGATTTATTGTAAATAACGTTAATGTGTACATCATTTTACATGGAATGTTGTCTTACATGTTATTAGCAGGTGCTTTTTCTTATATCAACTGGCATATTGAGTTTCAATTGAATGTGTTACATCTAAGTTACTTTCACACTTAACTGCTGTTTGTATAGTATATAGTTGCAACCTTGTATATATGGTAGTGGTTCTCGGTGAATTCCATGTTGTATTTAACCTGTCTATTCAATTGGTATCTGATGACATGAACTGTACAATGATGGTTTGTTTAATACTGCTTTAGATGCAACTTTCTGTTATTAGTGTGCCTCCAGTTTTAGTTTTATTGCATGTTTGAGGTGGTTCATAGTATATAGATGATCATCAATACATTTTATTTGTGCAAGTACATATATAAGCAAAATACAAATGTAGGTAGGGACAGTGATACTTAAGGGATAGTTATGTATGTGCTAGATATACATCAGGCCGCCACTGTGCTTCAAAGCTTTCAATCTTTAATATTGTGCACTCATGAGAAATACTGCAGACAAAAAAGAGGAAACTAGACTCAAACCTACAGAGTATATATATGTTTGCTTTCAAATTATATCATGTTGTGATAACTCCTATTAACCATGTTGCATTGCTAATCTCATTTGCATATTTGTTTGAAGTGTACCGTTAATTGTTAAGCTTATAATATATTTTTACCACACATAGTTTATCCATAGTATGTTAACATGAAACATTAATTGCACATAATAATGAATTACAGTGGAAATTTAAATATCACATTGATATCTCAACATAAATGGGTGAGACACACATACAGTAAAGAATGGGGGTTAATATTTTTGCAAGATTATTCTGGACATTGAATTATGTTTGTAGTTGTATTCTATTTGCTGTCAGTATTAAATTGCACTGAAACCACTCTTTTTGTAATCAAATTGTATGTTGTTATTGAGTACTAAAGTGACATAGTATCCATTAGTGATATGCATGTCTGTCTGTCTGCTGGGTATCTGTGGTTTCCATGCTCACTGAAGGCTGATACAGCCAGAAATGTAAAACTAGAAGTTTGTTTGATACACTGAGTATTGCATTCCATGTTATGTACAACATTAACTTAATAAAAATGTATGATGGGCACACTGACTCAGTAATGGCCTTCTAGTTATACCATCAATTTATGAAAATTAAGCATTTAGAACATTGCATACATGTGACACTACACTTGATATTATTACACCTCTGTGTCTTGTTTTTACAACATATAAATAAACCTTATGGACCAGATATGGTGACCATTACGGTGGCACTACAAATGTACTGTACTGTATTGTAATTTGGGTAAAGATTGCACATGTTCTTTTTCATACATTTTGATGTTGTTACTTGCATATTGTATACACTCTTTATAGTTATTTTTGTGCGCATTTGGCATTACAGTAATAAGTTATTTATTTATTTATCTATTTATTTATTTATTAATTTTAGTTTGATGACCGGGGAAGTCCACTGGGCATAAAAAGAGCCTGTTCTCAATGGAGGCCTGGGGAGAAAAGGTCCAGTAACAATGACAAACATATCAGCATATACACATACAAAGCAAATAAGTCATACAGCTTTATGCAGTATTCTACAGTAAAATAAATTCTACATTCTACAATAATAATAAAATATAGCAACTATACAGTCTAAGAGTCATTAGCAGTGAATTACAATTGAAATTTTACATTCCGCAATAATAGTAGTAAAAATATAGCAACAGCACAGTCTAAGGGTCATTAACAGTGAATTACAATTGTGGATGAGATTTGAGATGATAACAGTTTCAGATGTCTGCCTGTAAGTCTGGTTGTGCTACATGACACATGACTACATATTGTGAAGCAGTAGATAGATGTGGCAATACTGGAAGAATTGTCATGTGTATTATGTCCACATTCATGTCACTATTATGAAAGTAGCCTACATTCCAGGCCCTTCATAATGCACTGGTAACATTGTGCATTATGTAATCTTCATTGTGTTGTACTATGCTTATTCATATGACTACTGGCAGGTTTTGTAACAGACCAGTCATAGCAACACGTCATACAGTGTCATAGTTTCTATGATGTATGCTTACAGTATATAAATACATACGTAATGAATATGTATTTTAACTGGTATATGTATTTGTGTGCATGCCTTATCAATGATTGATTTTTATTTCAGACATGTTTGGCATAGGACTGTGAAGTATGTTACATACCATTTTGTAATTTGGTAAGGATTGGATGTATGCCTGACATCAAATAAGGTGTTATAGATGGATAAGATGGGACAGTAGTTTTCACATGACATACATAACAGTTTATTCATTTATTCACCATGTTTAGATTAATACTTATTATGTACATATGTATAATGTTTGTTCCTGTGTTGAAATGTAACAGAGCATGGAACCCATGCCACCTCACTTTATAATTTCTCCAAGTATTTTGGGTTTTTAATATAATGATAGGAATGAACCTCATTCCTAAGTCAAAGTATGATTAACGTTCATGAAATTATTAATGTTCAGTCTCTGATGTTAGGCAGAAGTGGTCATTGCAGCACCAGCAATGTGCCCAGTATTGACTGCCTCTGCAATTCATTTGGAGTTACCTATATCAGTAGCATATCTTAGTATGACTGTAAATTCTTTTATAACACCTGTTGCTCCTACTACTATTAGAACTGTTTGGGTATTCTTCTTCCACGTTAACCTCATTTCTGCCTGCAGGCACAGCTATTTTATGATTTTGTGTCTCTCTGTACCTAAAACACCATAGTCATTGAGTATAGGAATTTCAATGATCAATGCTACTTTTTCTTATTTTCATGGACAACTATATCTGCTTTATTTGTGTCTGTGTTTTGAACTGTTGGTAACAGGTGACCCCATGTGATATTAACTTTATCATTTTCTATAATGCTTTGTAGGTCATGTTTCCAGTGCTTTTCAGCTACTTCAATATTACAATGTTTGCAAAATCCCCAATGTAACAGTCTTGCCACATTATTATGCCTTTCAGTATACAGTCCTTCTGTCATTGAAAGGCATAATAATGTGACAAGACTGTTAAGGGACCTGCGGTGGTGGTACTGCGGTAGTGTTGTTGCCTCACAATAAGACGCTGTCCAGTTCAATTCTTAGCTAGAGCATCTTCTGCATGGAGACATGTGTGAATGGGCGTACCTTCGTTGAAGGTTGTGCATCAGGGCTGGTAACTCAGCACGTAAAAATCAACTACCAATCATTAGCAGACCGGAGTTCTGTTGTGGCGACCCCTAACTGGGAAAAGCCAAAAGACACAAGTACACAGTCCTTCTGCCAGACTATTTTGAATTCTGTTTTACATACCCCACATTTGTTTCTCCCACATGTTCAATAGACTTTGTAAACTGACGAGTATGTAGTCCACTATCTTGGCCACCGATATTAACCTTTCGTCTTTTGGTTCAAATTTACCTCTCTTTAACCATTCTTGTGTTCAGTCCTGATTAACATGAGGTTGCTCTAAGAGTTTTTTTATACTTGCAACTATATTTTTGCATTTTCTACATGTCTTGCCTTCTCATCTGATTCTTCACTTTACATTCTTTCTTTTGTTTTTTTTGGCACATTCAGTTGCTGCTTGATTTTTATCTACTTCTGGTATGATTTCCATTTCTGCTTGACACAAGTATGCTTCTGCTAAACTAAGCAGGGAAGTCATCTTAGACTTTTTCTCCTCATGTTTCATGCTCTGTCACATTTCAACACAGGAGCAAACATTATACATACGTTTGGGTCTTGTGAGGCCAGCAGATATGTATGCAGTCCTAGATCTATACATGTAATCATTTTCGAGAAGGATCATACCTCCTTCACAACAGGGAATATATAGTCTTGGTATACACTGAGTTTTGTAAATCATTTGATAAGCATGAAGCATTCTTCTTGTTTTCCTGTCCAACTGATCCAACACCTTTTGGGGCCAGTCAGTCTCTCCAAAACTGTAAGTTAGGACAGGAAGAGTAATTTGGTTTATAGCCTGGACTTTGTTCCTAGATGTCAGTTCTGTGTTCAGTATTCATTTTAGTCTTCTAAAATATTCCTTGCTAAGTTTCATTTACATTTGTTCATGTTTTATTGTTTGTCATTCATCAATTCCCAAATAGCTATACACTCCCTCTTGCTCAAGTTCTTTTATATCACATTTTTATCCCAGGCTGATGTTTTCTTGGTGCTGCAGCTTTCCTGCTTTAAAGTTTGCTTTTACATATTTATCAAGACCAGATGCCATCTTTATATCACCTGAAAAAGTTTTGACTACTTAAAGTTGTGCTATTAGTTCCTCATCTGATGAACTATACAGTTTTAAATCATTTAGAAAAAGAAGGCGAGAAGTCTTTACATGTTGTTGTTTTCTGGGAGCCAAATTGTAGCTATGACCTAATCTGTTAAATAGACAGCTTTGTGGATTAAGAGCAGCAGAGACAAGGAATCACCCTGGAAAATCATCCTTTGAATTTTTATCCATGGAATAATTATTTGTCCTTTATCATGGCTTAACTGTAAAGTGGTTTGCTGCTGTTTCATGGTCACTGTAATGTAATCAATCAGTGTCTGGTGTATAAATCCAAAGATGAAAGGTGAAGCCAGGAACCACAGCATACACGATCCAGTACTGGAAAAACTTTTTAATGAGTGAGCGTCTTCGTCAACGTATAAGACTTCCTCAGAATAACATAAACCACAGAAACACATCTTTAAATAGCCCACCACAGACTATCATTGATTTACAATTAAAACATTACTTCCTTCATAAAATAATACTGATGAAAATCAATAAAAATGAGAGTGTATGAAAAATACATTATTCATTATTGATAAAAATACGTATGAATCACATGAAAGACATGGATTTCAACTTTAGTACTGAGCTGATAGAAATCCTATCATTTAATCCAGGGGCTTGGCAAGCATTGATTTTAATCTGTCACTTAAGCTCCATAAATTCTAAAAATTCATCCAAGGTTTCCCCCCCCCGGTCCCAAATCCACTTGATCAACTATAAAGAATTTAAAAGCATGCTATGGAAAAAGGCTGATATGCCTATACAATGCATTGTTCTCATTCTTGTGCTTAATATCATATATATGTTGGTAGATTCTCTGTGTTCTCTATGTGAGTGCTCTGATAGTTTTTCCCACATAATAGGCATCACAGGAGTCACATAACGCAACATATACCACACCTTTTGAATAACAAAAATGTTTCCTACATGGGGTAATGTACACATAGTTCTTGATTTTATTCTTATTGGTGTCCATCATAAATGGGTATTGTGGGCACCTACCACATTTGAAACTGCTATACTGATGTGATTTTATAGTACAGCTTTCCATCAGTGCCTTCAAGGAAGTTTCCTTTTTGTAGACGACCAGCGGCCTATTGCCCAGTTTATCATGGACAGCAGTATCCAAACTAAATATTGTCCAAAGTTTTTTCACAATCCTTTTAATGTCATAAAAATTCATGTTGTACAGGAGTATAAAGGCTCTACCAGACATATTTGATCTTTCCTGTGGAAGAACCCCATCAGGTGTATGGGACAAAAGGGAACAAAAAGTCCCTAACTCTCTCTTTGTTATTACTTCCTCAGTACATTACCAGCAAAGTTTTCAGGGCACCCTCTCTTCACTAACATATCCTTCAACACTGCACATTCTCTCAAAAAATCCTCATATTGAAAGACCACACTGGCTTACCTGATGTACTGCCCTTTGACCAATGCTTTCTTTTAGTGTAATGGATGCCAGCTGTTGTAGTGCAACAGTGAATTAAAATATGTTGGCTTATGGAATAAATGGGAGGTAAAGCCTCTCATACCAAAGATCTTTTGAACAGTCACGTCAAGGTAATTCAAACTGTCATTACTCTTGTTCATAGTGAACCTCAGAAAATTAGTGGTCTCATTAATGTAAGTGAAAAACCTATTCAGGTCATTTTCACCTACTTTCCAAAATAGGACAATATCGTCCAAATAGTGCCCATAGAACACCCAGAGGTCCTTGAACTCAGAGTTCATAATGAACAAGTCCTCCCATTGTGCCAACACAATATTAGCAAATACTGGTGCACAACATGCACCCATTGCCACACCCTTTCTCTGTTTAAACAAATGTCCCTCAAAACTAATAAAATTGTTGGCCAGGACTAGTTCCATACATGCTCGAATGGTCAGAATAGTTGCATAGTCAAATGATGTGTTAATGCAAATAAAATCATAGAACCATTCTAACCCTTGGTCATGTGGTATCACAGAGAAGAAGTCACAGACATCAATTGTGACAAAGATTAAGTCGTCATCAAACATTTCAGATTTAATTTTGCATAACAAATACCAAGAATCTCTTATGATAAAATCTCTCCCATCCAAAACATGTTTGACCTTGTTGTCAACATATTTCGCCAGAAAAAAATAGTTCTAGAAGCCTTAGCATCCACTATGGGGCATGGGGGTGGGGGGTGGTTAGTGATATACATGTATTTTAGGGATCCCGAGTATTGTTGGGATCCTAGGATGTTTAATATAGAGGAACTCATGTGTCTCTATCGATATCTGTCCATTAAGTAACATTTGTTTAATGTATAAATCAATGTTTCTGTATGCAATGTTTAATTCATTGCAAGAGACTTCAGCATAGGTTTCACTGTATAAAAGTTCCAACATTCTACTATTATAATCATTAAGGTCCATAACTACCAATCCCCCACCATTATCCGTCTTTATTATTCTTATCTCTCTGCTGTCCAAAATATCCTGTAACACAACTCTTTCACTCATTGTCAAGTTGTTACAGTCATTAGTGTTCCTATGCTGGGCAAAATCCCTGGAGAACATCGATACCTGTGCAGTGACAGAGACCTGGTTCAAGGCTCTAGAGAGCACCCCTGCATTACCAGGCTATAATTCATACCACACCTTTCGGCCACCTAACATGGACCAAAACACTAAAGGTGGAGGTGTGTCCATATTCATACACCTCCAGGCTAGTTGTTCAGCATAATGCATCCGTGATTATCCAAGTGCAGCTAACTCTGGGCAAGATTGCAATCCAAACTGTAACTTGCCACAGATCCCCCGACATGCCCCAGGATTCCCACTCCTCATTTCTTGATACACTGGAAAATATTAGGGTACAACCCAACACCCTAATAATGGGCGATTTCAACTACCCACCATTAAATGTGAAAACTACTCATGTACCAACTCTTTTGATCAATGTTTTCTGTAATTCATAAATTCTAATGCCTTGGATCAACTTATCAACACCCCCACCAGGGCCAGCAGTATCCTAGACTTGGTCATTACCAACATGGGCGACCAGTGTTCCACACCAGAGGTTAATTCCTCGTTGGTCAGATCCGACCACAAGCTAATCACCCTAGACATCCACATCCCGACCCCACCCCCTATTAGGGAAACCACCGTAAAAAATTTCTCCAAAGCAATCTTCACACTTCTTAAGACAGAAATGGCGTACTTCACAACACCCATGCAGATGGACAATAGAGGTACAACTGCTGAATCCTACACAAATGCACTTTATAAGCACTTACATGAGTGCATGGATCATGCTATCCCTAACAGAACCAAGATGCTATCCTCCAAAAAAGGAAGCCAATTTGGTGGTCCCCTGCCATAAACAAACTCTACAACAGAAGAAAGAAAGTGTTGCAAAAAAGAGTAAAATCTCATGATTGGAGGAACTCCCTGGTCAGCCTCAGTAAGAAGCTGAGATCCCTCATAAAATCCTCCAAAGCTAGTTATGAAAACAAAATCACCACTGACTCTAAAGACAACCACAAAGCATTCTATAGCTATGTCAAGAATCTCAATGGCAACACTCAGATCTGCTCTGAGTTACAGCACAATGGCACTAAATATACAGAACCAACTGATATTGCCAACATCCTGACACATAACTTCAGTGCTAACTTTACCCCCCCTCTCACCCCCTAAAGGGCCCATCTCTATACAGGAAGAATGCAAAGTTCCTGAAATCATGGCTGCACAGGTAAAAAACACACTCTCCAAAGCCAAGAACACAGCATCCATGGGACCTGACAACATCACAGGCTGTGTTCTATACAGACTACAGAATGAACTGGCACCCCACCTAAGTACCATGTTCAATCATAGCCTCACTTCAGGCTTTGTGCCCACTGAATGGTGCACTGTGATGGTTATCCCACTCCACAAAGCTGGAGCCACCACGGATCCTGGGAACTACCGCCCCATTAGCCTAATGAGCCTGATCTGCAAGGCCATGGAACGTATCACCATGGAACATATAAGACATTGGTAACCTCCAAACTCTGGACCCCACCCAGTTTGGGTTTGTAAAAGGCAGATCATGTCTCCTAAACCTAATAGACTTCTTTGAAGCAGTCACCAAAGCCGTAGACAAGGGTAAGGTGGTTCTCCCAGCCTATCTGGATATCGCCAAGGTTTTTGACACCATCCCCCACTCTGGAATTATAGATAAACTCACTAAACTAGGTATAAGTCTCTATCTCACAAGATGGGTTGTCTACTGGCTCAATGACAGAACCCACACTGTGAAAGTAGCAGACTCCAAATCTGACTTCAGACCAGTGACAAGTGGAGTACCACAGGGTTTAGTCCTGGGTCCCCTCCTGTTTGGTATCTACTTTTCTGAAGTACAGGCTAACACAAAAGGTCTTTGGCTAATGCAGTTCACAGATGACTGCAAACTAGGAGCCATTATTGAAACTCCTAATGATGTGGGCATTCTACAATAGGGCCTCACTGAGACAGATGCCTGGTGTCAAAGCCATGGCCTCAAGCTCAATGCCAAAAAGTGCATTGTCATCCCCTTTGGTAAAAACTCTGTACCTATAAGCTACCACATAGGTGGTAGTCTAATTAATACAGAAAATGTGAAAAAGAAACCATGGGACACAGGTGGACAGAAGTCACTCCTTTGATAATCACATCACCACATTAGTCAGGAAATCCTTCTACATGGCACAACTCATCACAGAAGGTTTCTTATCCAGGAAAAAAAGAGGTCATTGTTCCCCTCTACTCATTAGACCCATTGTAGAGTACAATGCTCCTTTTGGTATGTACCTCACAAGGCATCTACAACAACTGGAAAGGCAGAAGAAATACCTCACAAAGAGGATTATCAGCCTCAAACAGATGTCCTACGCAGACCGTCTCAAAAAACTCCAGCTTTACTCCGTCGCATATCGCCTACTCAGAGGCGATCTCTGCCTAACATACAAAGCTATGTCAAACCCAGAGCTGTTGGACATGCTCCACTTAAATAAATCCCAATTCCTCTGAGTTACATGCTCTAGGGACCTAAACCTTGTTACCACAATAAACAGAACATGCCGGAGGGATATATTCCTGTCCCAGAGACTTCCCATACTCTGGAACAAACTACCTATCTATATCAAACAAAGCTCCTCATTATCACTCTTCAAGAAAAATCTTGATGATTGGATGGGAGATAGGAAATTTACCCCGGGGATCACATCTGTGGCTCTGCTCGACAGGGGCACAGGAAAATAATTTTCTTGGTTGGTGAAAGCCAGGGTACGTTTTGGCTAGGCCCTAGGGCCAGTAGCCTAGTACCTACCTATGAACCTATGAATCTATGGTTAAATCTTCATGTGAAGATGTCAATACTTTTAGCCAAAAGTTAGGTATGGCATATGGGCCTAGGGCTTTTCAATTAGTAGCTTTTAACTTTGTTTCAATTTCTCTGGCCATTACTTCTTCCCATTTCATATCCTGAACATTTGAACTTCATATTCTTTCTTTTACTTCTATCCATTTGGCATCTTTTGTTATATTCTACAGGATCTTCATATACATTTCCCCAGAATATATCTATTTCTTATTTATTTGATGGTGTTTCTTTTCCTTTTGCTTTGTTTCCAGATTTTCTATAAAACTTTTATCGGTCATCAATAAATTGCTAATTTTGTACTTTTCCTTTATATTTAAATGCATATCTTTTAAGTTTTTCTGCCTGTGCTGATATTTTTAGTTATTTGCGATAGTGCAAGATTGATCCTGATCTGTTCCTATACAGCAGATTGCTTTTATCACATCTATCTTTCTGAGTATTTTTCTTGATCTATTCCCTCTTCTGTATTCTTCTAACAGTGACACGTCTTGTCTAAATTGGTTTATAGTTTCCTCTGATGCTTCCATGATGGCACTTGATTTCTCCCCTTCCTTTCACTTACTGCCATGTGATTTTGTTGTAAGACTTCATATGTTATTAATTTAGCTGCACAGTAATATATCCTATTTTCTTCTGTTATATCACATGAATTTCTATGAGCAGTCCTAATTACAATGTTCATTTCTTTTATCAAACTTCTAACTTTTTGGTTTGATCTTAGTATATCTTTCCATCTCTATTAAATCAAGCAGCTCTTTCTAAACTGATCATTTTCTTCTAAACTGTGGGGATATTCTTTGTTCTCGATTTCCAGCAGGCATTCTACAGAAAGTTCCAGAGCATCCTCCTGTGCCACATTCTCTTCAGTTTCATCCTGTGTCATCCCTTGCTCTTTCATATGGGAACTCACTGGCACATCATTTCACAACGTTGACGGCATCATAGTTGCCACAGTGTTCTGTTCATTCCCTTTCTGTGCAACTCCAGCTGAACATTTGTACCAGTTTCCTCTTCATATGACAACTGATCAGATGTTTCCCTCTCCACTGGTTTCTTCTTAATTCGGGAATCCATTGCTCTATCTGGCTGTGGTGTTATCAGAGGCAGATTTTCTACACTAAATCCTTCACTTTGCAGGTAATCCATGACCTCATTTTGTATTTCTTTAACTTTTCCATTACTAATCATCTTTCCTACTTTTTAAATTTGTTTTCTTATTTTTTGTATTGTAAAATTTTCAATATCTGGATGCCTTTGCCTGTATTGCTCTTCAAATATCTTTGGTGCTGCTCTTTTTATTAGTTTTGCTTTCTCCTCTGCATAAATATTGCATCATATTACATCTTTTTTTTCTTTCTCATGTCCATATTTCTTCTTTAGATGGCCCCTGCTCCTCTCGTTTTTCCTTACTTGGGGGACTTGTTTTTCCATCATGTTGTAGTATAACCTCTGCTAGAATCTAAATATTTGACTTTCAGGTATTCCATAACTTCAGCTTCTATTTTATTAACTTGTACTTTATTAATCTTCTGTTTTACATTCCCTGTTTGTGATCTTATTTTTTGTATTGTGAAATGTTCCATACCTGGATGTCTTTGCTTGTACTTCTCTTCGAATATCTTTGAGGCTGCTTTTTTGTATTGATTAGTTTGGATATTTCCTTTGTGTAAATATTGCACCATATCAGATCTCTTTTTCTTTCCCATGTTCATATTTCTTTACACCTTTCAAAAATCTCTAGAATTGGTTCTTTATATTTTTGCACTTCCTTAGTCACTTCTTAATGGCTAAAGGTTTCTTGGTCTATATAGTCATCATCATCTCCTTTCGGCTTATCCCTGTTAGGGGTCGCCAAAGTGCAAAATAAGTCCACAGAATGATTTGCAGTAGAGTTTTACAGTGTCAAGTTGCCAGCCCAGTGCCCAACTTCCCACAGAAGGCACACACACTCACACCTAGGGACAATTTAGAGTGTCCAATCCACCTACAGCATGTCTCTGGGATGTGGGAGGAAACTTCTTGGCCTACAGTGGATATAAAAAGTGTACACACCCCTGTGAAAATGCAAGGTTTTTGTGATATAAAAAAATGAGACCACAATAAATCATTTTAAAACTTTTCCCACCTTTAATGTGACCTGTAACCTGTACAATTCAATTGAAAAACAAACAAATCTGTTAGTGGAAAAAAATATAAAAAATGAAAAACATACAATAAGCTGGTTGCATAAGTGTGCACACCTTTAAACTAATACTTTGTTGAAGCACCTTTTAATTTAATTACAGCATTCAGTCTTCTTGGGTACACACCTGCCATCAATTAAAGTGACTCTGATTAACCCCAAATAAAGTTCAGCTGTCCTAGTAGGATTTTCCTGACATTTACTCAGTTGCCTGCTATAGCAAAAGCCATGGTTCGCAGAAAGCTTACAAAGCATCAAAGGGATCTCATTGTTGAAAGGTATCAGTCAGGAGAAGGGTACAGAAAAGTTCCCACAGCATTGGCTCTACCATGGAACACAGTGAAGACAGTCATCAAAAAGTGTTGAAAATATGGGATAATGGTGACGTTGCAAAGAACTGGACATCCCTCCAAAACTGATGAAAAGACAAGACGAAAACTGGTCAGGGAGACTGCCAAGAGACCTACAGCAACACTGAAGAAGCTGCAGGAATTTCTGGCAAGTACTCATTGTGTAGAACATTTGACAGCAATCACTTGCATTCTCCATATGTCTGGACTATGGGGTAAGGTTGCAAGATGGAAGCCTTTTCTTACACAGAAAAACATCAAGGCCTAGCTAAAATTTGCAAAACAATACATCAAATCTCCCAAAAGCATGTGGGAAAATGTGTTTTGGTCTGATGAGACCAAGGCTGAACTTTCTGGCTACAATTCCAAAAGGTACGTTTGGAACAAAAATAACACTTTGCATCACCAAAAGAACACCATCCCCATGGAGAAGCATGGTGGTGGCAGTATCATGCTTTGGGGTTGCTTTTCTTCAGCTGGAACTGGGGCTTTAGTCAAGGTGGAGGGAATTATGAACAGTTAAATACCAGTCACTTTTGGCCCAAAACCTTCAGGTGTCTGCTAGAAAGATGAAGATGAAGAGGAATTTCACCTTTCCAACATGACAATGACCCCAAGCATACATCCAGATCAATAAAAGAATGGCTTCACCAGAAGAAAATTAAAGTTTTGGAATAGCCCAGCCAGAGCCCAGACCTAACTCCAATAGAAAATCTGTGGGGTGACCTGAAGAGGGCTGTGCACAAGAGATGCCCTCGCAATCTGACAGATTTGGAGTGCTTTTGCAAGGAAGAGTGGGCAAATATTGGCAAGTCAAGATGTGCCATGCTGACAGACCCCTACCCAAGAAGACTGAATGTTGTAATTAAATCAAAAGTTGCTTCAACAAAGTACCAGTTTAAGCATGTGCACACTTATGCAACCAACTTATTGTACATTTTTTATTTGTTATAGTTTTTCCCCTAACAGATTTGTTTTTCAATTGAATTGTACAGGTTATAGGTAACACTAAAGGTGGGAAATGTTTGGAAATGATTTATTGCGGTCTCATTTTTTATATTACAAAAAGCTGGCATTTTAACAGAGGTTTGTACACTTTTTATATCCACTGTATATAGTGTTTTTCATAAATCTGTTTTATTAATGAACACAAATTTGCATTTGAAGCCTTTGACAGTTTTTTTCTTCTGCAAGTATTTTTCTTTCCTCTAATTTCTCTCAATCTTTTTTGTATATCTTCTGCCTGAGAAGTCTTGGCTTCTTGCATAATAGTAACAATCCATATTGTTTTTTCTTATCCTAAATAATTCACTCTGTCATCTTTATGGTTCTTTTTTGCCCTATCAGTTTTTATGAGTTTTGTGGACTACTACTTCTACAACAGGAAGCCACCCCCCCCCCCCAAGCATGGCCTAGCCCCATTGTAGGAATGTTTCTGTGTCTTGAGGATTCTACACTGTCATTCTTTCTAGTCTTGGTATCAGTGGGCCTACCAGGATTGGGCACTTTTTTATCCTGCGACTTGTGTACCCCGCTGTCTTTTTTGTATCCTAATATTGTCGATGATATATACTATATAAAATATAGTCTATATATCAGTGTCATCTTGGTAAGATTTTGTGAAAAACAGGGTCTGTTTCATAAAGGTACTCTCCAAGACTTGCGGTTGAATTCAGTTCCACCAATACTACTCTCTTTTCCTTGCTGATTTATCATCTCTCCAGTTGGACCCACTTTCCATTCGGACCGCCTCAATGACGATGATATGCCTTGTTTAGCATCATTCTTAACTCCTTTTTTTTTGCTTGTATCTGCTTTTGGCACTAACTAGTCCTTTTTAACATAGCTTATACTAAGACATGTATAAACGGGTTAGCTTAGATGTCTGTGTGTATGCATTTGTAGTATACATGCACTGATTTACATGAATATACAGGTGTATGGCTGTAATGAGATCGACACACAACTGCCCTTGTAATATGTACCTGATTATACACACATATTCCATTTTCTTGTGCTTTACTTCTGTTCACAAGATTGTACATTGGTCAGTCTTACACAAGTACTGTAATATTTACATCAATGATTGTAATTATGCCACCCATTATATTATGTTTGTGTGGCAGTATACATGGATATGTGATATTCAAATCTACTTTTGCTGTGTACCCATGTTATTTGCTGTTAGCTGTTGCACATTACTGTGTTTATGTCATTTGTACACAGCCATGTTTATAGCCATTCCCAATGCACTATGCACGTGTATCAGACATTGGCCATTTGCTTCAATGTACCTTGCAAGGACTTGCAGTCCATCTTGTACTGTGGACACATGCAAGTGCACTGTGCCTCCTCAGCTATGGTTGTCCTGCAGTATTCTGTGCCTACTTTATCTTGCTAGCAGTTCTTCATTCATGTGGGCCTAGGTCATCCATCTTTCTTTCCACTTATAGCTTTGGCCTACATGTTTCACATATATATAGAATATGTATACATGTATGTTTACCTTCCTGCAACATGTCATCATGGTAATGTAGGTATACTGGAACAATATGAACTTGTGCCACCATGACAGATATACACATGCAAGGAATATGCACACAAGGTGGTAGCAATGTAGTAGATCCTATAAGCGTTTATGTTATACTAGTGTATTGTGCATAGTGCATTATCTAGACATGAGTATGCTTCCTGCCTATGCACAGGATTTCATTCCTTAACTTTTATTAATCATATATGTATCATCACTTACTTCATATTTCATGTCATCGGTGTGGGTATGTGTGATGAGCGTCCATTCTTTTTGGCTTATGTAATGTCATTGCATGTCAAACATCTACATTGTATACTGGAACACTCATGTGTGTTGACTGTGAAATGGAATGTATCTTTGACATATGGATCCCATTTCTACTGTGTTTGCAGTGTGTATACTTATTTGTTAATTACACAGCCACATTAATTGTTTACTGTGATACAACTGTTGGCACTGTGCTTAGTTGTTTGTCTTTCATATGCAAGGTTAGAGTTTCTAGTCTGCCCTCTGCTTATCTGCTCCTGGATTTGATCATTCTTTCTATTGTTTGGTTTATATTTCCACTACTTGCAGCCTAGTGGATTATTGTATTTGAAATCCATTGTATACTGCAATGAAAGCACTCCCCATTTAGTGTTCTCTGATGTACACCTATAATTGATCATAAGCATCATCTCAGTTTTAGCACTGATTTAAGCATTGGTACATACATTTTTGTACTGCACCATGGCAGATATAAATCCATACCTGTTTGTCAGGTAGAGGGATGACCCAGAGACTCCCCAGACTCTGGAATAGACTGCCCATACATGTCAAGCAGAGCACCTGTTTGGCCCTCTTCAAAAGGAACCTTGATGACTGGATGGAAGAAAGGAAATTCACCGCAGGGATCATGTCAGTCGCCCTGCTAGACAGGGGTCCAGGGAAGTAAATAGTGTGGGAAGAATTAGCCAGGGAATTGTTATGGGTAGGCTTGTATAGGCCCTTGGGCCAATAGCCTAATACCAACCTATGAACCTATGAACCTATAAACCTGTTTCATAGTCTATATGTGTGCTGCCCATGTACCTTACCTATCCTTTATGTGTACTACCAACCACTGTCTGTCACATCTTGTGATATTTGTTATATGCTTGTACCTGCTGTTTTACCCACCTCCTCTTTCCATGTCTTTATCATCACTTCTATTCTCCAAAAAACAAAAAAACTGAGGCCCATTCCCACAAAAAAAAAAAAAAAATGCACGTCCCCTGTCTCTGAAATTCCTGTTCCATTATCCCTGTTATGTGACCCTCTTCTTAACCCTCTTTTCTATCACCCTATTTCCACTGCTATGTGCATTACTTGTGTTCCTCACATTGTGACTCGTCCATTGTTAGCTACTATTAGTCATGTCAATATGTCCGAGAGTTGCCCTTTACCTTACTTGATTCATTTTTTATTAGAAAATTTGCTGATTACATCAGATCCTATGCGTTTTGATGGCTGTATTTATACATGTCTGTCTACCTATTACAATGTTATCCATAATAGTTTGTGGTATGCCACTTTTCAGAAATATCTGATGATGCACCTTTGCCTTCATTTAGTACTCTTCATATATTACTGAAAGTTCCATTGGGCTTGTACACCTGTGGATATACAGTGGTTATGGGCAAATTTTCCTTGAATACATATTTCTCATGACTGATAATGGTTGCTCTGTTGTCACTGATTATGGCTGTCTTATGCTAAGGTATTCTCTGTAGACTGAGGCACATTTGCATTTTACTTGGTTAGCCACAAATCTTGCATGGAACTCAGGGGATTGCACAGACTTCCATGAATGATATGGAATCTGGCCACATCTCTCCTGCCATATGAATAAATGCAGAGTAAGGCTTCACTTATTTATTGTTTTATTTACAATTTGTTCACCGGGTAAGTGAACTAGTCTTCTGAACCTTTCCAGGCATGGTCCGGCCTTTTCAGTTATGATTCAGTGGTTAAGATTTGTTAACTATATCTGTATTCATAAACATAAAGAAGGCTTTTGAAACTGTTACCAACAGCTTACTTCAGCAATATTCAAAACATATGACTTTTGCAAGGGGTCCCTAGACTGGTGAAGAGTTACCTGGGTAATCTTAACTTCATTATAGCTATGACAAGAGCATACTCTGAGCATGACACTGTACAGACAATGGCATAACAAGGGTCAGTTCTGGGAACTATCGACTTCATATAAGGTGATGCAGCTCTGTCAGATCTGCATGTCTATGTATAACAATGATCTCATCCTTAAAAAAGTACAAAGTCCTTGGTTCTTGTGTATCAAAGTACAAAGACAGCCACGGATTTTCCCATCTACTAGCCTTTTATAGTTTTCATGTTAAATATAGCCTACTACAACTAAACAGACTTGAAACAGTGACAATATACATCCATAAGCACTGACCTTGAAAAGACCTGCATTCAACTATGCTGCTAGTGCAAGGGAGAAGAAGAGAGAGAGAGAGAGAGAGAGACAAGGATTTTTTAGCAAGTTGGCTCCAGCTCACTCATAGAAATAAACAATTCTGGTTCTCTCTCTCTCTCTCTATCGCTATGAATAAAGGATCGAAGGCACTCCTCAATGACTGTCACAAACACCACTGCTATATGGACAATGGTTAGTCTGATCACAAATCTATTAGTCTCAGCTAGGAATGTGTTATATCCTTGACAGCTGGGAATGAAGGAATTATAATTCTGCTTGTCCTTTGCTGCATGCTAATGTAAAAAAGTTATGAAAAACTTCTTTTAATAAGTTATAATATTTGGTGATTTTCATAAACCCTAAGAATTATCTAAGCATAATGGTGATTTCTGAAAAGTTGTGCATTATCTTATTAATGCTATGTCTTTGACTATTGTCATTTTATTTTGTCTGTACAAAATAGGACATTATCATGTCCTAATGAAACTATGGATGGGATTCCAAAAAAAATTTTTGCACAAAGCATTTCCTACATCTTTGTTGTAGTTAAAGGGCAAGTGTAGTATTTGCTATTATACAACCGCCCCCCATTAATATTCAAAAATGTGCACGCTGATTGGTCAGCGTGCACATTGTAAATCAGAGTTATAGTAATGGAAAAAGGTCCGGTTGCCCGGACTTTTTCCATTACTATAACTCTTTTTTTCACACTGTTTTGCTATGTTAAATGAGTTTAACATATCGAGACAGCTTTAAAAAAAGCAACGGAGATTCTTTGTTGCTTTTTTAAAGCTGTCTTGCTATGCTAAACTCCTTTAACATAGCGAGACAGTTTGTAAAAAGCATTGGAGATCTTGCTTTCTCCGTTGCTTTTTTCAAAACTGTCTTGCTATGTTAAATGGGTTTAACATACCAAGACAGCTTTAAAAAAAGCAACAGAGATTCTCCGTTGCTTTTTTTAAAGCTGTCTCGCTATGTTAAAACCATTTAAAATAGCGAAAACAGTTTGTAAAAAGCAACAGAAATCTTGCTTTCTCCATTGCTTTTGCCCACAGTTCTGATGTACTATGTAGGCATACGCATGCGCAGTACATCAGAACTGCTGCAGAATACCTGACAGCTGCGGAAGGGCAGCAGGGAGGCATTATACAATTCCATCATTTAAGAAAAGTAATTATTTTTTTTCTTAAATAATGTCATTGTATAATAGCAATAACCCACATCTGGGTGTGGGTAATGCTGGATTTACCCACGGTTGGCTTTGTTTGGCCACTCGGGTTTCGCCCTCATGACCAAACCACACCAACCGTGGGTAAATACAGCATTACCCACACCAAGGCATGGGTTATTGCTATATTATAAAATGACTGACCATTAATATTCTAAAATGAGCACTCTGATTGGTCAGCCCAACCCATGTCCCCATTCTAAATCTGAGAATATACCAACAAAAAAAGGTCCAGTCTCCTGGACCTTTTCCCGTTAGTATATTCTGTAAGTTTTATTCATTTATTTTTTTTTTTAAACAAAAATAAAAAAAAAATCTGTAGTCCGGACTCCGGACATACAAGAGAGACAGCATGGAGAAAATACTAGGAAAATCAGGCATGTTATTTAAAACTAAAGACACGTACCTGATTTTATTTGTATTTCCTCCATTCTGTCTCTCTCCTACCCCTAAACTGTCCAAAACTATTTTTTTTTTATAATAAAAAAAACAAAAAAACAAAAATGGAGCAACGGAGACCTTCTTTTGTCCATTGCTTCCTTTCCAAAGCACTGATGTACTAGGTATGCATGGGAACGCAAGTCCCATATGCATGTGCAATACATCAAAAAAAGGCACCAGGATATTACCAGCCATGGAAGGACACCATGGTGCCGTTATGCAGACATCATTTTAAAAAAGTAAGCATTTTTTTTCTGAAATAGCATCATTGTATAATAGCAATAACTGACTCTGTGATGTGGTATATTAAGATTTACCCACAGGTGGCTTTATTTAATCATGAGGCCTTTTCCCTTGTGATTAAACCACACCAACCGTTGGTAAATCTTAATATACCACACCGACGTTGTCGGTTATTGCTTATATATTTTTGTTATATGCACCCATACACAAGAGGGAATTTTAAAATATGTGCACTATTCTAATTCAAAGATTTTGGAGTAATTAAAGGGGAAATTCAATAAAGAGTACTCATGTGTGATATGCACATGAAATGCAGCATTGACAATACAGCTGTTTATTCAAAGAATTAATGCAGTGTATGTTAATATTTGATTACACTATGGTTGTATTACACCCACGTGCTCACACACACACACACACACACACACACACACACACACACACACACACACACACACACACACACACACACACACACACACACACACACGTGCACACATTTATCTGTGTGTATGTGTGTGTAACTATAACATAGCCTATCTGAAAATTCTAATGATTCCTTTTCTACACAGCCACATAGATATGCATCTACATCATGGACAGCTGTAGATGGCAAACAACTTTCTATGAACATAGTGCAGCCACAGACAACATGTATACATAGGAAAATATGCATTACTACCCACAAGTGGTGCCCACACCAAGTATTACAATGGAAATGTTACCGCCTATATTAACAGTTTCCATATAAAGCCTAACAAATGTAGGCAGTGTCACAAAATACAGGTAATATCTTCTATGCAAAAGTTTTCTTAAACATCAACATATGGCAGAAGCATTATAGTCATGTTCAAGTACATCAGAGTAACAAAAGGTGAATCTCCCTTAGCTATATGACTCTGCCTTTAAGCCCCACACACTTTCATTTTTTCCTGACTTTCTTTTTCATCTGTATTGGCTTTTTGCCTGATTGCATCTGTATCTCCTCAGCCACTGTGTTACTATGTATTCTGTTGACTTTTCACAAATTCTAACATTTGCAAGACACAATATAACAAATGGACAAGTTGAAAATGTTAAATAGATGGATATCAGCATTGCAATAAGTCATATCAGTTCGTAACCCCCAAAATCTTAAACCATATGCAATAATACTTATTCTGCATTTTAACTTCAATACAAATTCAACTTCAATATTTCCATTGTAGAGCACTTCTGGCTGATGTCAAAGATTGAAACAATAATAATTTCATGAACTTTAATTGTACTTTGGCTTAGGAATGGGGTCCATTCCTGTCATGGTATTAGAAACCCAGACGACTTGGAGAATTAAAAGAGGTATGTCTATAAACCATATTAATATGCTTATTTTATGGATAATCCAAGCAAAGTATCTTATATAAATGTATAAACATAGAATGTATAAATAGCTAGAAAATACATAGATATGCAGACAGGAACATAAATAGACAGATAGATAGATGGATGGATAGATAGATAGATAGATAGATAGATAGATAGATAGATAGATAGATAGATAGAAAGAAATTTTCTAGCATTGCTTAAAATGTATTCACGCATAATCCAGACTATTCCATCTATATTTAAAGATACACAGATAAATATATAGAATCATAGAGAGATAGACAGATAAATAGATATGCAGACAGATAAGCATATGTTTTCTAGTGTTGTTTTTGACTTTTACCATGTTTTTGTCTTAAAACTACTTCCTTTGATTTTTTTAGTCTTCCTCATCTCAATTTCTCCCATAATTCAGTCTGTTCGCTGCCAAATGTACAAACTACTCGTGAACCATAGTATTATCCATTAAAATGATCATGGCTGATGCAGTGAACTTGCATTGCTATACTGATCCCTCACATCAGAAATGTTTGCTGCTCTGCTGTACTGGAAACTCCTTAACTGATTCACGCACAGCTGTGCCATTCACAACACCAATAACAAAGACTTCTAGGAGACATTACTTAAACATGTTTTCCATCCACAATCTTAAAATAACCCAAACAATTGTCTGTATAAACAAACACTCATAGTCAGATTCTTGATCATTTTTAGCACTTTTCTTGTCAACTGGCTCCACAGGCTGATTACATTTTCACTGTAACTAACAAGCCTCATATAAACTTATATTGTTTATACATTTCCAGTTACCTGGCCAACACTGCTTGTTCCATCTTCACTCTAAAACAGCCAAGCATGGTTTTGCAACCTTTAAGTGATTTAAGTAGCCAGGTAGCCTGTACCATTTATACTATAGTCAAATAATCATGAGTAGAGTTTTTTTTCCCTGATAACATGTGTTATATTATTTGCACTCTAAAAAGCCAAACTTTGCTCCCTCCCTTGATTAACTGACATATCATTTTTTTACTCTTCCTTTTTGTATTGCTCATCTCTTTACATCACATGTACATTACTCTGATCTGGCACACTTTGATCACTGACCGTCCGATCTACCATTCACTCTACCTAAACTAGCTGCCCCAAGTAGTTCCAAGATCAACTCTGACTTGTATTATTGAGTTAGAAAACACAGAGATCCTTTTAATTAAATCACATTCCTTTACATAAAGAAATAAACTACAGAGACCGATACCTTCTCATTCAACATAATCCATATGCTGAACTTTCCCAAAGGCAAAGTCGTAGTTGGTCAGTAAAATTAATATTCTGAGTTTACATTATCTAAACACTATTAACTGAACTAAGCCAGTCAACCAATGTTCAGCACTATTCATGCAAATTGTTCACAATCTGCCACAAACTTCCATTATAAAAACACATTTTGTGGAACTGCAACAAGCTACTATTTAATTGCAAAATATGTCTCTAGAGTTGTGCAATGTGTACAAATTGAGCAGTAAGATCAATAGTGTAGTTCATGCAGCAGCCACTCAAAATGCACAAATGCAAAACTTGTTTTTTTTCCATTGCTTTTTTATCAGTTTTCAACAAATTTCCTATTTTTTCACCCCATCAAATAAGTGACAGACAGCATGAGTACAATAGAGTGTCAGTTCATGTATTTGTTTATCCATTCACTCATTAATTAATTTGAATTTGTTAATCAGTTTTGAACACTAACCTTAGAACATTTTACACATCATTTGTAGTTCTGAGAGCTATAAGCAATAAAATTGCAAAGTATGCTGGAAATACATAGACAGCATTTTGTGTGAAATCCTTATAGGTTCATAGGTTCATAGGTTTATACTAGGCTATCTGCCCTAAGGCATTTATAAGCCTAGCCCAAAGTTTTGTGGCTTATGCCACCCCTTATATGAAAAAATACTGTGCCCATTAGTTTATTGTGCCTCTGTCCAGCAGTGACACAGAGATGATTCCTGGGGAAAACCTACGATCTCCCATCCACAGGTCAAGATTTCTCTTGAACAGAGCCAGCGAGGTGCTCTGCCTCACATGGACCGGGATTTTATTCCACAGCATAGGGAGTCTCTGAGTGATAAATCTATCCCTCCAGCACGTCCTATTTATATCCGTGCTAAGGTTTAAGTTGCTTGCTCTAGTGGTTTTGGTGGATTTGGATTTTTTGTGGTGGAGCATGTCCATTAATTCCGGGTTGGACATGGCCTTGTATGTCAGGCACATGTCACCTCTGAGCAGACGGTATGCGACTGAATAGAGCTGGAGTTTCTTCAATCTGGCAGCATATGACAAATTTTGGAGTCCCTTTATCCTTTTGGTGAGGAACTTTTGGGGTCTCTCCAATTGCTGCAGATGTCGGGTGAGATACATCCTGAATGGGGCATTGTACTCGATCATTGGTCTGATAAGTGAAGAGTACAGGGAACAATGACCTCACTAGATCTGGATGTGAATCCCTTCATGATCAGGTGGGCAATGTAGAAGGTCTTTCTAACCACTTTAGCAACGTGAGTGTCAAAAGAAAGGCCACTGTCAACTTGGGTCCCCAGGTCCCTGATAACCTCTTCTGTGCTTAGTGGATTGCCACCTATATGGTAGCTTGGGGTTACCTTGTTTTTCCCGAAGGGTATGACTATACATTTTTTGGCGTTTAACTTCAGGCCATGGCTCTGGCACCAGCTATCTGTTTCCGTGAGTCCCTTCTGAAGGATATCCGTGTCCGATGCACTTTCCACTATGGCGCCCAGTTTGCAGTCGTCTGCAAACTTTGTCAGCCAAAGTTCTCCCATGTTGGCCTGTACTTCTGAGAAGTAGATGCTGAACAATAGGGAGCCAAGGACCGAGCCCTGTGGGACACCACTTGTGACCGGCTTGGAGTCTGACATAGCGCCAGCAACTCTAACCCTGTGGGTTCTGTCCTTAAGCCAGTTTGCAACCCATCTTGTGACATATGGGTTTACATTTAAGCTGGTAAGTTTTTCTACAATACCCGAGTGGGGTATTGTGTCGAAAGCCTTTGCAAGGTCAAGGTAGGCTGTATGGACTGCCTTTCCCTCATCAATGGCCTTGGTGACTGTTTCGAGGAAGTCGACCAAGTTCAAAAGGCATGATCTGCCCTTGACAAAGCCAAACTGGGTCGGGTCCAACATCTGCAAGTCCCCTATATCTTTGTTTATGAGCTCCATTATGATCCTCTCCATAGCTTTGCAGACTAGACTTGTTAAGCTTATGGGGCGGTAATTACCAGGGTCCATAGAGGCACCGCCTTTGTGGAGTGGGACCACAGTTGCCGTATGCCACTCCTTGGGCACGTATCCTGTGGTAAGGCTGAGATTAAACAGCTGCCTTATGTGCGGGTTTAATTCCTCATTTAGCTCGTGTAGCGCACAGCCGGGGACACCATCCGGTCCCATTGATGCTGTGTTTTTAGCTTTAGAGAGAGCAGCTTTCACCTGCACATTTGAGATGTCTGGGAGGCTACATTCTGCTGGGATAGTTATCTCTCCTTTGGGGGGGAGAGGGGGGTGAAGTTTGCACTGAACCTGTCTGCCAGTATGTTGGCAATGTCTGTGGGTTCAGTGATTTTTGTATCATTTTGGACTAATTCTGAGCATATCTGGGAGTTTCCACCCAGGTTCCTAACATAGCTGAAAAAGGCATTATGATTGTCCTTTGAATCCATGGCAATTTTTCTCTCAAAATTGGCCTTAGTTGATTTTATGAGTGCTCGTATTTTTTTACTAATAATGATCAGGGTGACTTCCCTTTTATGGATTTTGTTCTATCATGTAATAGCTTTCTCCTCTTATTGTAAAGTTTGTTAATGGCTGGGGTCCACCAGACTGGACGTTTGCCCTTTGTGGAAAGAGTCTTGGTTTTATTTGGGATTGCCTGATCCATGCAGCCCTGGAGGTGTTCATAGAAGGCATTTGTAAGGGCTTCCGCAGCTTGAGTTGTGGTTTCCACTGGCTCAGGGGCCTTGAAGGATACCACACCAGTCTTGAGTAGTGTGAAGTTTGCTTTAGAGAAGTTCTTCACTGTGGTCTTTTTGTTTGGGGTGGGGCGGATGTGGATTTCCAGTGAGATTAGTTTATGATCAGATCTCACCAATGAGGGATATACTTCCGGTGTGGAGCATTTTGTCCCCATGTTTGTGATAATGAGATCTAGTATATTTTCTCCTCTCATGGGGACAGTGACTAGCTGTTCCATGGCATTTGCATTTATGAACTCCAGGAACCGTTGGGCTAGAAAGTTAGGGCTTGAGTAATGTTCCCAGTCTATATTCGGGTAGTTGAAGTCACCCAATATGATGGTGTTTGGAGATACATTTATACCCTCCAGTGTCTTCAGGAAGGCTGTGTGGGGTTCCTGAGTTTGAGAGGGTGGCCTGTAGCATGCTACAATTTGTAGAGCAGTTTTGCCTATGGTTAGTTGCACCTGGATGGTTTCCAAAGCTTCGTGCGTTGCCACCAACCTGGAGGTGTGGGTATCCTTTATGAATATGGATACACCCCCTCCTTTTGTGGTGTGGTCCGGGTTTTGGGGCCGGAACGCATGATATGAGGTAAAGCCTAATAGTGCCGAGGTGCTCTCAGGAGCCTTGAACCAGGTTTCAGTTACAGCACAGACATCGATGTTCTCCATACTGCGAAGGGCCTCGAGTGCATGCATTTTGAGATTTAGACTTCTGGCATTGAGCAGCATTACCCTCAGTTTCTTCCCATTTTTGTTTTCTAGGGTGGTAGGTTTAGAATTTGAGCCTTGCCTAAAAAAGGCACTATGGGAATGGCAAGAGCCTTAGCCAATATTCGGAATCCCAGGGGTGACAGGTGCAAGCCGTCCCTTGCGAAGCAGCGTGGCTTGTCAAGCATGTCATCCCAGGCAGACAGACACTGGATTCCCTTTGAATGACACCAGACATTAAGCCAATTGTTAAAGCTGATCATCTTGTCTCTATATCCTTATAAATCCTTTCCATAAAGGTAGCATTTTCCATAAATATAGCACTTTATGTAAGTCAGCTAAAGAAAATGAATATTAGAAATATATACAACAGGCTGAAAACCGAGCTGAAAATAAAATGTATAATATGGCAGTCCATTGGGCCTCTTAAACATGCACAGCTATACCGTAGTAGCTATAGGAGCCATACCATTTGCTGTACCATATGCAGATGAGATCTGTATGTCTGATGATTTGTCTGTATGCTTACTATTGTATGCATAGTATGCCAAACTGAAGCATCTCATGACCCACACCTTAAAACCAAACTACTCATGTAGGCATCAGGACCACAATAAGTCAGTTGCCTAACATAAAGCTTCTGATGACATTCAGCAATTGTTTCACTAACCTGTTGTACTCACATCAGGACAGCAATGACTGCCAGCTCCTTAAAAGAAAACCAAGTGAGTTCTCCTCAATTGGGCACTTCTCTTCTTCCACCCTTACTTGGCTTCACATGGCTACTCATAGCTGTATCTCTGTTATTTTTTTGTTTGTTTTTTGTTTTTGTTTGCCCCAGTACATTATTCCTTTCATCATCAGTCATGTCATAACCACTTTTGTTATCCTATAACAACAGAGTATCCTATCCTTTTAACAGGTAATTCTTGAATTATGGACTACTGTAAAAATTGTTTTCAAGAAATACGTGATGTGAAAAGCAAACTTAAACATGCAGAGCAGTTGTTTTGCATATTAGTTCAATATTCAATCTGAAGCAATAATAAATGACTTTCCTATGCAATATTTTTCACTAAACAGTTTTAAGAATGCATTCTTTAACCATTCAGGTATCTTGACATGGATCACAATTGTATATGAAAGTTTCAAAGTTAAGTAAAGTGAATAGGAAATATTTTGATTTTGTTAGTCTAAAAACATGGTTACTTTGCAAAGGTTGTCTTTTGTAACTGAATAATAGTGTGCCAGGGTTGTAAAAAAACTCAATATTATATGTGCATATTGTACTATCTATGACTGTTCTGTCATGTTATTTCATTGATTTGGTGTGTGTGTGTGTGTGTGTGTGTGTGTGTGTGTGTGTGTGTGTGTGTGTGTGTGTGTGTTTTTGTGTCAAATAGCTGATGCCATGACTAAACAGGGCCTTTGGACTTCTAATCACCCAATTATCAAATAATAAAATGAAATAAATTAAAAAAACACACTGTTTTTGACAGGCTGACTACTCCTCACTGCAGACTAGCTCAGTGCAGACTAGCAAGGACAAATGTAGTTGAGAGTTTCCTTGCTCAGTGAAGCATATTTTTGGTAAAAGAGTGCCACCAATTGATGGAAAAAATGCAAAAATAATGTAGAAAAAATTCAATAAGAGGAGTCATCTAGATGCACTGCAAGCAATAGAATGGATATAATTCTAATGGATCTGTCTGTGATCTTCTGCACAGAGATGACATATTTAGATTGTTTGCTGGAATAGCAGCTGCCTCTTGAAATTATATATGTAGCCTGGCGTGTGACACATTTAATAGCTTTAGCTAAATTGACATACTGTTCAGGCAAATCACTCATTTTCCTAAGCCTGTTATCTGAATACTGAACATTTTGTGTAAGGAGGTTGTGTTATAAACTGCAGTATTCGTCCTGGGAAAATTCTATGATTCACAGTTTCTGTGAAATGGATCTTAGTCTGTTTGCACATCTCTAAAATGCTTATGGCATTTGCATTCAGGACAAGCAACTGTATCATTAGATTCAGGGCACAAATTCAACCTAATTAGAGTGAGAATGTCTTTTCTGCTCTACATCATTAATGTTCTTTCTCTCTTTTTGAATTGTATTATGTAGACTGTTATCACAGAAATCATGTATTACGTGCAGTACCTTGTCATATTAGTACTTTTCAGAAATGAATTGGGAACAACTAAAAATGAAACTATAATTCTGAAATTATTTGTAAGATCTGCCATCAATGGCTAGAAAATGTCTTTGTTTAATAATACTGTGCAGTAAAACAGTGCATATAGAAGAAGAAAACAAAATAATATCACTTACATTGTATGTTGCTAATTTTCTAATTGTTGTGCTCATATGGTGGAGTGAAACTAAATTTTGAAGTCTGTCACGAAGTTCATTTATGTAGTTTCCTTGAAATAAATTAGTAACTAATATGAACAAATCAATCAAAGAATAAGTAGATGAAGAGCTATAGCACTCAATAAAATGTGTGAGATGGGTCAATGGTTATGAATGTATGCTTGAACATGTGACAGATTTCCAGCACACACAACCATTTAGATAAAACCAGTTTCAAATGATCATCTTCAGGAACTATTTTTAACAACCAATAAACTCCCTGCTTTTATTGGTATTTATGTTTCCTTATTATTTTTGGAGCCTCAGACATTACAAACAGAACAGAAATTAAAAGTAATAATTTTGAATTATGATGCAAGTTAAAATTATTACAGTTTAGTAGTGTGCATTTATCATCAGTATTAACTGTCAGTAATTAATTTAGGACTGTACAACAGTGGCTAAGCATTACATTATTTTAAACCATGTAAAATATGAAAACTGTTGCTCTGACAGAAGTAAGCCCTAGAAATATTTGTATGCACTGTAAATAATTTTCAATATAATTTCATAGTCTCCATATCCTCCCCTCCATAAATGTTTTTAACTCCTCCAGTTCTCTAATACTTAGACCTCCTCTTGACTCCTGTCTTAACCTGCTAATATGTATTATTCACTAACATCTTCAGTTTCTATTGTTTGTGCTATGCTGTGTAACTCACTATTGTAAATGCATAATATCTGTTCTCAATCTCAGCGCTTTTATTCAACCGTAATATTCTTTTAGATGATATCTATACTTTATTAAATGTATCATTGATTTGTGTGTCATAGATTATATCATAATTTTCACAAACAGTTTTCTGTCTGACTTGTTTCATGCCCGAAGAGGTGCTTGAACAAGTGTGCTTATCTGGTCAAAAAATATATGAATAAAATTAATAAAAAATTAATGATTTCCAAGCACTAGTACTGTTTTAATAAGATCCATAACACAGATGAATATGATCAAGTCTTAGATCATCGCAACTTATTAAGTGCTTGATACACTGATGTCAAGAAATTCACCTTGAGAGAGAGAAGAGAGAAACAAGGCTCAATATATAAACCTTGACATCTATGTTGGGAATACATAACAATTACTCATGAGCAGACAGACTATCATAACTTATTGATGTCCATTTCCCATACCCAGAATCTAATTCACCTTCTCATAATAACAAATATTTTCTCATTCCCAGACCTAAACTATGTAAGCATACTTGGCAATGTCATACACCTCCACCATGCTTATCTCCAAAGAAAACATTTTCCACTACCCTGCAAACTATTTTCCCAGTAGTGCAAAATTAAGTGAATAAATGGTGACTTAATGGGCACCTTCTTCTCCAAATTTTCAAACCACATAGATAAGAAAAATGAAAGACTCCATTTCGGACATCCTCAGTGAGGTAGCTTAACTCACTTAGCAGAATATAACATAGTTGTCTTTTCATATTCTGATACCACAATAGTGCTGTTATGCTTTGTGATTTAATAATCTTCTATCCACATTTCTTGATCAACTTATATTTTTAAAACATTGAGTACAAGAATAGTACTTTGCTTATCAGGATTTCAGTCCTATCTATAAAACAAAACAGCCATATAGGCTAAATCTTTTCAAGTGTCAGATAATGTCTAGTAGAGCTCATAATAATAAGTGCAATTTAACTGCTGTAACATAATGAGTTACATTTAGTAGGACAAGCCCATATAATTATGTCTTGTTTTAATGAAGTTATGTACCTACCACTAACTTCAACAGCAACCTAGTAAAGCCAGTACCAACCAGTTTTATTTACACACTAGAGGGACAGTGGGCCCCAGGGCAATGACTTATAAAATTTTAGGGAAAGTGTGATTTTATTCAGTAGTAACCTTTGTTCCATAGGAAGAAATCATGGTTTCTAGCTAGCTACAGTAATGTTTCTTCCTAGGGTTGCCAACATTTCTTGTCAAAAATTCTGGACAAAATAAGTGAAAGCAAAATGCATGTGATTTTGGTACCTCCATCCCCTCCCACACAGCCATTCCAGTGCCCTATTACTTGGCTATTTCTCCATGTCTTTCCAGTTGCCATAAACACTGTTCAAAACTCTCAGTGTGTCATCTGTTTTCTGCTTTACGTCTACAATGATTACAGAGATTTGGATTTAATTTAAAACATTTATTTCAAATTTTATAGCACATACACTGATAGACATTTGCTAAACAAAGTAATAGAGTCTCACATGAAAACAGACTTGGCATTAAAACTTTTTTACCTTTGAAATTCACATTTGCTGAAACAGCATTGAAACCCACATTCAAAGAAAATGCATCTGGCCAGTGGTTGATTACCTTTGGACTGTTTTCAAGTCATAGGCCACTTGCACACATTTTTAGGACCATGCAAAATTTTTTTTTGATTCACCTTCCTGATTGTAGCAAATTATAATGTATAATAATCAAATTATATCCCTTGCATAATACAGCAGCACTTGTTAGAGCATGTTTTAAATGTATAAGTTTGAACATTTTTTCACTAAGCAATGAAACAAAACATGTGAACCAATAATGACAAAACTGCCCAATTGAGAACATTTCAACTATAAAAGTCCACTCAGACTTCTGTCATTGCAATCCACCAATATCAGTCAATATGCACAGTCTCCACAGAAGTAAAAGTCATCTGAATAATTCCACATTAAAGAGATCTGTAGCTAATGAAAAGGTTGCAGCTAGAAAACGACTTTATAGTTTAGTATTTCATCTACAAATTCAGGGCCTGCTGCCCTTGAAGAATAAATTGCCTATGTTACATTAAAAATGGTAAGCTGGTAATATTGCAATAAGGAATAGATGGCAAACTGAAAACAGGTTAATTAAGTCCCTAATAAATAAGTGCAGAAAGAAGTGCTTAATGGTTTAGATAAAAGATAATCCTCCATCCTGGAGAAATTTTTGTTTAGCTACACTGTGAAATTCAGCTCTGAGAAGCATAGTACTCAAACAATTTAGTTTATATCAAACAAAACAAAGCAAACAAAAGAATTAAATACAACAACCTAGCGGGATTCAGCACAATACATATAATGCAATTCTTTCATTCAGTTTGCGTTAGTTTCCATAAAATGCCCCAAACACCAAGCATCTTTGCCAGCTGTTGTCACAAAGTAATTCAAAAAAACTTCTGCTAGAGAGGAACATTTTTCAGTGCTGAGTATTTACAATGCAACACAGTTTCTGGTTCAGTAGCAGTGATGAAAAATAGCTTATTGTGGAGTGCTCTTCTTCACTCCTAATGCAGGAAGATATGTATTTCTAGATTTCTTAATAAGCATCCAGAGACGGAGATATCTAATGTAAACAATGTGCCAACTGAGATCTTAACAATAATCTCTTCACCTTGAAAAACAAATAGACTGAAGGCAAATGTATGTATTAGCCATTTGTATAGCTCCTTAAATGCTAAAAATCTGTGTAATAGGTTCATAGGTGTGTACTAGGTTAATGGCCCTGGAGCCTTTACAATTCTAGCCGATAGGATTACCCTGGCACCGTGCCACCTGACCTTTGTACCTAGTGCCTCTGTTGAATAGAGCCACTCGAGTGATCCCCGGGGTGAATTTTCTATTTCCCATCCACTCATCAAGATTTCTCTTAAGAGGGCCAGTGAGGTGCTCTGCTTGATATGTATGGGAAGTCTATTTCATAGCATGGGCAGTCTCTGGGTTATGAACCTGTCCCTCCAACATGTTCTGTTGATTGTGGTAATGAGGCTGAGGTCTCTGAAGTGTCTGGTGCTGAGGGATTGTGATATCTTTAGATGTAGCATTTCTAACAGCGCTGGGTCAGACATGGCTTTGTAAGTCAAGCAGAGATCGCCTCTAAGTAGGTGATATGTGACAGAGAATAGTTGGATTTTTTTGAATCTGTCCATATAGGACAAGTGTTTAAGGCCTAGGATCCTCTTTGTGAGGTACTTTTGCGGCATCTCCGGTTGTTGCAGGTGTCTAGTGAGGTACATGCCAAATGGGGCATTGGACTCGATGATTGGCATAATGAGGGAAGAGTAGAGGGAGACAATGACCTCTTTCTTCCTCAATGCAAAACCCTGAATAATGAGATGTATCACACAGAAGGACTTTCTGACCACAGTGGCAATGTGGTAGTCAAAAAAGAGGTTGCTGTCAACCTGTGTTTCCAGACCTCTTATAATGCCTTCTGTGTTAAGTGGACTACCATCAATGTGGTAATTTAAGGGAACCGGGTTTTTCCCCAAGGAGGATGACAACACATTTTTTGGCACTGAGCTTAAGGCCATTGTTCTGACATGAGTCATTGGTCTCATTGAGGCCTTTCTGTAGGATGTCAACATCATTTGGGGAGTTAATAATAGCTCCCAACTTGCAATCATTTGCAAACTTTGTCAGCCAGAGTCCCTTTGTGTTGGCCTGGACTTCAGAGAAGTAGATACCAAACAGGAGAGGACCCAGGACCAAACTCTGTGATACTCTCCTCGTGACTGGTCAGCAGTCTGACTTGGAGTCAGCTACTTTCACACTGTGGGTGCTATCTGTGAGCCAGTTTGCAACCCACCTAGTGATACAGGGGTTGATGCTTAGCTTAGTGAGTTTTGCTATAATTCCTGAGTGAGGAATGGTATCAAAGGCCTTGGCCAGATCAAGATAGGCTGTATGAACTACTTTGCCTTCATTCAAAGCTCTGGTGACTGACCCAAAGAAGTCAACCAAGTTGAGCAGGCATGATTAACCCTTCATAAAAACAAACTGTGTGGGATCCAGAGTTTGGAGATTCCCTGTATCCTTGTTTATTAAGTTAATGATGATGCGTTCAATAGCTTTGCATATCAGACTCATCAGGCTAATTGGTTGATAATTCCCAGGGTCTGTAGTCGTTCCTCCTTTGTGGAGAGGGATGACTGTAGCAGTGCGCCATTCGGTAAGGACAAAGCCTGAGGTGAGGCTGTGATTGAACAGGGCACACAGGTGAGGTGCCAGTTCATTCTGTAGTCCATGTAGAACACAGCCAGGGATATTGTCAGGTCCCATAGAAACTGTATTCTTGGCCTTGGACAGTGCAGTTTTAACCTGCACAGCAGTAATACTGGGTGCCTGGCAATCTGCTGATATTGTGATTGGTCCTTTGGGGGGGAGTGCTAAAGTTAGCACTGAATCTTTTGGCCAGTATATTGGCAATATCTGTTGCTCGGTATAGGAGGTATCATTGTGCAGTAGCTCAGAGCAAATCTGGGTATTGCCATGGAGATTCTTTACATAACTATAGAAGGCCTTGTGGTTGTCTTTACTATCTGCTGCAATTCTCTTTTCATAGCTAGCTTTAGAGGATTTGATGAGGGAAGTCAACATTTTGTTGAGGCTAATAAGGGAATTTTTCCAGTCTTGGGACTTTGCCTTATTCTGCATTAGTTTCCTTCTTCTGTTGTAGAGTTTGTTTATGGCAGTGGACCACCAGATTGACTTCCTTTTTTTGAAGAGATCATCTTGGTTCTATTGGGTATGGTGAGATCTGTGCATTTGTGTACGTGTTCATATAGTGCATTGGTGTATGATTCGGTGGTCATGCAACTATTCTGCATTTGCATGAGTGCCGTGAAGTTAGCCACCTCTGTTTTTAGCAGCCCAAAGTTAGCTTTGAAGAAGTTTTTCATGGTGATTACCTTCGTGGTGGGGGTTGGAGGGATATGGATTTCCAAGATGATCAGTTTGTGGTCGGATCTAACCAGGGAGGAGTTGACTATTGCAGTACAGCAATGGTTGCCCATGTTAGCAAAGACCAGGTCAAGGATGTTGCTACGTCTAGAGGAGGTAATAATGAGCTGCTCCAGAGCATTGGAATTAATGAATTCCAGAAAGCATTGGGCAGGTGTATTGTTACATGAGTAGTTTTCCCAGTTAATGGAGGGGTAGTTGAAGTCACCCAGTATGAGAGTGTTAGGTTGATCCCTAATATTCTCCAGGGTGCTTAGGAACATGGAGTGTGAATCTTGGGACATGGTTGGTGACCTATAACAGGCTACGACCTGAATCGCTGCATTACCCAATGCTAGCTGCACCTGAAGTATCTTAGATGCGTTATGTTGGGTTACCAGTCTTGAGGTGTGTGCATCCTTAATGAATATGGAAACACCACCACCTTTGAAGCTTTGGTCCAAGTTCTGGGTCCGAATGGTGTGGAATGAGTTATAGCCTGGTAGTGCAGGGTGCTTTCTGCTGCCTTGAATCAGGTCTCTGTTACAGAACAAATGTCAATGTTCTCCATTTTAAGGAGTGCTTCATGTGAGTGTTCTTTGAGATTTATGGTGTGGAATGAGTTATAGCCTGGTAGTGCAGGGTGCTTTCTGCTGCCTTGAATCAGGTCTCTGTTACAGAACAAATGTCAATGTTCTCCATTTTAAGGAGTGCTTCAAGTGAGTGTTCTTTGAGATTTAGACTTCTATCATTGAGCAGCAGGACTCTCAAATTGCATTTGTTTGTAGCTGTTACGGTGGTAATTTGGTCTTTGGAAAACCACCTAAAAAAGGCACTATAGGGGTGGCAAGAGCTTTGGCCCAGGGGTGACAGATGCAGGCCATCTCTGGGAAAGCATAGAGGTCTGTCAATCATATCATCCCAGGCAGACAGATACCAGATCCCTTTAGAATGACACCATAAACTTAGCCAATTGTTGAAATCAAGCATTTTCTGCTTGTACTGTGGTATCATTCTGGGTGATGGTAGGATGCTGCTCAGGACTAGGGTCATACCTGTCTGGGCTACATAATCCTGTCTGCCAGGCAATTAGTTAGCTTTAAGCACTTCACATAAGACTTAACAGAAGTTACAAAAAATTGACCAGGTAAAGAAATATTCTGAACTCTAGTTTAATGC
>NC_056735.1:1006109850-1006114850 GCF_019279795.1 Protopterus annectens | reverse complement strand
GAAGACTATAGAAAATCATGTAAAATCATTTATACAATATATTTGGTGACATTTTAAATAATAATACAACCTTGCAGTGTTGATTTTATAAAGCATATAAGACAAGAGTTAATCACAATTACGCTATCTATTATAAAGAGAAAGAGCACATTTGTGCAGTAAAGTACAGTCCATTAATATGAATATATCAATTACATCAGCATAATCAAAGAAAACGTTTCCATGGGAGTGAGAGACAGATGGGTAGATAATGAATTAGTGGTGTTTAAAAAGTATATTAATAAGAAATTTCATGGGTGGAAAAGAGAAATATGCATCAGTGTAGAGAGAGAACAAGGGAAATATTTTATACATTAGGAAGGTAAGGAGTCTGACAAAATTAAGGTTACAGAGTTAAGGACAAGGTGAGGTGGCCTAGGTAAAGCCTACAGTATTTTCTGTTGCTGATGCACATTGACAGCTCCACCAGTTTAGGAAGTCTGTTTTTAGTTGCAGTTTGAAAAAAAGTTGTGTAAGTTGAATTGCCTTGTGACAAGTACGAGACACTTCCATATTTTTGCCACAGAATTAGAGACGTGCATTTGTCATAGGTATTGTTAGATTTTTGTACAGTCAAAAGGCCTTTGTCTTTTAATAGTAGGCATCAGGCAGGTGAATACCATTGTTGAAGGGAGCAAATGGAAGGCCACTTATGAGGGTAAAGATTGTAGGTGTTGTTTTGAGATGAGTGAGCTTCAGGGAGCTCTAGCCATCTGAGTTGTTTGATGGCAGTGCAGTGGCAGGTTGCATTGTACAGGTTAGTAGTAATCTTTGCAATTTTGCTGTAGCACTGGTTCATCGTTTGTTATTTGTGTTGACTGGACATTAGTAGAAATGTTACTGATGGTGTGTAGAAGGGATAGTAGTAAGCTGAGGTTACATTCTTCTTTGCAAAGTCTGCTAATTAGTATTTTACCATATATAAGAAACCCAACATTTTGTGAGTTTAGCTAATACTGCGTGCAACACATTAGTTAAACTGTAAATATTCATTATTATGGCTCCAAGTAATTTTTTATGTATTATTGATTGATGTAATGGGAAAGAACGTCTTACCTGCTGTTTGTGATTTTTAGGATGAATGCCATTACTTTCCTTGTTGGACCTAGCAAGGGTTCAGAGGAGTCAAAACTGGTTTAAGTGGAAGTTAATGCCTCTTGGGTGATTGATTTCAGGTCAGACGGAATTTGCAATGCAGCTTATTGTACAGCCAAAGGCATGCTAAACTAGAGTTAAGGACATTAATAAGACATTGAACAGCAGGGGACTGAGAATAGATCCTTGTCGGTCACCAGGAGAAAGAGGTTTGTCATTTAACAGTCTAAGATCTTTCTTGCAAATAATTGGTGAAATAACATATGCAGTTCTTGAAAAGACCTAGACATGAGACTTTATGAAGGAGCACGGTGTGGGACATGGTGACAAAAGCTTTAAATATGTCTAGGTAGACAGCAGGTACTAGCTTGTGGTACTATTTATTTATTTATTTTTTATCACACATTATTTGTGATTCCTTAGCTACATCTAAGTTGAGTTTTCCTGTGTATTGTGTATTTGCCTGTATTTCTCTGCTATGCCTCTTGTACTTAGGATTTGCTTGCGAAGGTGAGTTAGCCAAGGGCAGGTATGGCCTTTACCATTTTTCTTTAAACAGGGGGTTGATCACTGATCATTTCGAAAGGCATACAAGTAAAGGCGTTGATGGCCTCATCTATTAGTAATGACTGAAGAGTGCCCACTTACATTAAAGAAGTATAGCTAAGAAGGTATTACAGCAGAAACTGGAGGTATTTTAAACGACATTGAAATGTTGTTTTTTTTGGGTGCTATAGTATGTTGCTTGATGGCAAAAGACACCCTTTTGCTGGCACCCAACCATACTGCTTTAGAAAGGTAGCTTTTGCATCTGGTAAAATACCTGTTTTTTTAATTTTATTTGGATTGGTAGTTAATATCAATTTGATTATTATGCCTTTGTTAATATGCTTGTTGTATCTAGCGGGGGTTGAGATAAGTTGAGCAAGACCAAAACGTTTGCGGTAGGGATTGTTACAATTTGGTCAGTGCAGAGCTAGTGCATATTTAGATAACCCAGGGTGAGGGTCTCCAGTAAGATCTTTGATGGCACCCAAGATAAAATATATTTGATTGTTTGGAGGTTATTTTGGGGTAGGATATGGTATAGATGGGGATGATGTATATTCTCTTACGGTTATTAATTTTTAGGGCAGCAATTTTTTTTTCAACTTTTATTAAAAGCTAGCATTTTATATCAAGTGTTCCAGTATATAACTGTAACCCCCCCCTTTTTATTTCTTTTTTTTCTGTCTGCTGTTAGGATAACATAGCCTGATAGAAAAATTTTTCATCTGTTATTCTGGGTTTTAAACATGTTTTAGTTAGTTACTATGTGAAAAGTTAAGAGATTTGACTGAAGATGGGAGCCTATGTAGGGGAGGTATGGCAGGGTTGGTGAGTAAGCACTTGTTTTGTAATTTTTTGTTCAGTGTTAATTTTTCTATCTTGTTGGAGCTTTTCTCCCCGGGCCTCTACTGAAAATGGAAATATATCCAGCCAGACTAGCCCGGTTAACAAATTTAAAATAAAAATAAAATAAATAAATAAAATAAAATAAATGTTTTAGTCAGGGACAAAAGTGTCAGGAGAGTTAAAAGATAACCATAAATGAAGTTCACATATTTTGCTGCAGACTTCCAAGGTTTGTGTGATATAGATTCCAGGTAAAGTAATTGTGGCAGTTTATTTGCTGCTACATGTGTGTTGCAGCTGAGATGGGGTGAATGTCCCTAACATGCAATATTTCTATGTTGGTTGTAGAAGCATGAGTGTAAGGTCTTGTATTTGATTTTGTTTGTGGAGAAATGGAAGGGGTTGACATCAATGGGCAGTGATCTGAGAAAGTGGAGGACAGTGGTATTATATAGATGGGGAACAATTATGTAATGAGTTTTAGCTGAGAATTCTTATGGAATTTGAGTGTAAGTCAGTTTTGTGAATGAGAAATTAAACTGGATTGTAAGCCTGGATGAGAGGTACTATTATAGGTGTAGGGTTGTATACAGTAGTATAAAATGTTCTTTGTTGAATAGTTAGTAACTATGTGAAAAGTTAAGAGATTTGACTGAAGATGGGAGCCTATGTAGGGGAAGTATGGCAGGGTTGGTGAGAGATTAAGCACTCGTTTTGTAAATTTTGATTGGCAGGTATAGTTCTAGATGTGGCGTTAAATAGGTGGTTAAGTATAAATGTAGATGAAGAGGGGCTATGGGAATTGGAGATAGGCAATAGAGCAGAGTGGGATCCCAGAATCCATGCAGATAAGGTGCAGTAATAAAAGACTATAAACAGATTAGTCTGATTGAGCCTATAAGCATTCATGGCCAGAATGGTTTATGTAGGTCTTTACTAAGCTGCTATTGCCTTTAAATGTCTCTGTTCTACTTCTGCTTGGTTGACTAGACTGCCCAAAGAAAGATCCACCATTTTTTTTCCTTTTGCTGGGAGAAAGACTAAATGACTAAATTAGAGCTACAGCTATTGTTTACTAGGAGCTTTATCGTGGAGGCAGGGAGTTGTATAAGGATGTCTACCCGGGGCGGTCTGCTTATTACCATGGTCCTGCTGGATCTCCAGAACATCCTGAAATAATCACCAACAATATTGTAGCTTGTACTGGCTATTTCTGGTGCTTGTACTTCTTTTTCTGTAAGAACTCAAGAACGGGTTTCTCCTTATTGTGGGCTGTTGGAGATTGCCGCCAAGATGAAGGGGATGTTATTTAACCACTCTAAAAGTAGAACTGATTAGGTTATGGCACACTAGATAGCAAATGAAGTTTCCTACTAGTGTTTATTGTAATACACACACACACACACACACACACACATACACACACACACACACACACACACACACACACACACACACACACACACACACACACACACACACACACACATATTTATATACCTATATCTATCTATCTATCTATATATATATATATATATATATATATATATATATACATATATACGCATGTGGGATCCGTACAGATGCTCGACTGCATCTTTCACCGCATCCCAATTTGGTGAGCATACTTGCACAAAAGTGCTGTTCACCGAAGCAGTACTTTTGCATAAGTATGCTTGTTGTTCCAGTCGTACTATGGTGCAGTAAGGGAAAATTCCATTTTCTCCACTGTAGTACGACCTCAGACTGAGAATATTAAAGTGGGTGGGGTTATTGGGGGTGCAGGGGGGGGGGTGCCTCCCTGCATTCAAGTAGTTTTTGTGTTTTTTTTTTTTAACATATTTTAATGAAACCGCTTTTTCGATGAAAGCGCTTTCGTTAAAGTCTGTTTGGTGGTAATGGATTCGGGCTTTTGATCTTTTGATCAAAAGTCCTAGATATATATATATATATATATATATATATATATATATATATATATATATATACATATAGTTCTGTCTAACTTTGTTAAATGAAACTTTGGTTGACATCTGTTTAATTGACACAATTTGGTTGACTAAACACATGGCCAAAAGACATGTGAGATCGACAATTCCTGAGTAGGAGAATGCACTCTTTTCTCTGAGGACTGTGTTACTTTGGAGGTATAATATGTAATTAGCAGGGGATGCAAACAAATGATGATTTTTTTTATGTTCTGTATGGATTGAGATTAATTCTCATCACATATGTAGTAGTGTGTCAACATGCATAACTTCAATCAATTTGATTCGACACTATGCATGTCGACATAAGTAGTATTTGCTTAATTTTAAGTAGATCCATATATATATATATATATATATATATATATATATATATATATATATAGAGAGAGAGAGAGAGAGAGAGAGAGAGGGATGCATATGTGTGTGTGCGTGCGTGTGTGTGTGTGTGTGTGTGTGTGTGTGTGTGTGTGTGTGTGTGTG
>NC_056735.1:1006054850-1006104850 GCF_019279795.1 Protopterus annectens | reverse complement strand
TGTATTAGTGAAATAGAATCAGTGTATTAATACTAACATTTCCCTTAACACTTTTACTGTTTTTTGCCAAACTGTTATACTTCAGTTAAATATCTCACAGTGCATTAGACACTAACATTGCATTTTTCATAGAAGGGAAATGCAATTCAGTAACACACAATGAGACGCAGGTATAACATTGTATTTACTCATATGTTTGAATTGCACAATAAAGCTGAGGTGTTATACAAATGGAACTGCATACCACACAATAAATGGAAACTTCTTACAACAGCCATTGTACAATATCTATATATATATATATATATATATATATATATATATATATATATATATATATATAAAACAGGAATCATGGATCAAGTAGAATTTGTACCTATATGCCTTTTTTAATTTTGTAACAGCTTTAGCTATGTATTTGTATCATTTCCTTTTATTATTTTTGTTAAAATCATCTTTTTCATTATATAAAAGTTGTATACTATGTGTTTTTGTTTTGTAATGTTAAATATGTTGAACTGTATATAAACTGCACTCGTATTGTTTTGGAATGCTAAATCTAGAGTACTGTATCACCATTGACTATATATATTTTTGTTTGTTCAGTTAAACGTTTTAGTCTTTCTATGTAAACAATTATTGTCATTACATAAAAAAATGCACAATAAATATTTTATGTAATGCTAACTATAAAGCTATTCCTCTCTGGGATTCCATGGTAAAGGGACCATTGTTTGCTAATTCAGCCTATCCTAATTAACAAAGGAAATAAACTAAAACCAGATAAATAAATGGCAGTATATTCCTGCTGCAAATCTGTGAGTGTAGGGACTAATATATATATATATATATATATATATATATATATATATATATATATATATATATATATATATATATATATATGATGTGTGTGTGTGTGTGTGTGCGTGTGTGTGTGTGTGTTTATATATATATATTTTTTTCCATATATATACATATATATATATATATATATATATATATATATATATGTGTGTGTGTGTGTGTGTGTGTGTGTGTGTGTGTGTGTGTGTGTGTGTGTGTGTGTGTGTGTGTGTGTGTGTGTGTGTGTGTGTGTGTGTGTGTGTGTGTGTGTGTGTGTATAGTTACACCAACTTCAAAGTCATAATTCTTCAGAGAAAAGGGAATGTTCTGGGAAAAGGACTTTTCGGACATAGTATAAGCATGTATGTTTTTTGTTCATTCAGTCTCCATGTTTTGGGACTCACTATAATGGAATCTGACATATCAAATGATCACCTAGATGACTATATAGTTAGACAGTCAGATTGACAGATAAGCATAACCTTGATATGTATGCATAATTTTTAGTTTATTTTTATCAAATCTTATTAGACAAAACAAAGAAATTACTTTTAAAATACTTATTTGATGGCATATGTTATACCTAGCTTTGCCCATGTTTACTGTGTAGTGTGTGTCAGACATTCATACATGGCAGAAAACAGCAGTGTCTGTAATATACAACTTCATAACTTAGGATAAAATAAAGTGATGCATTAGAAGGTAACTATATAATGCCTGAAAACCATAGTCTCTAAAGAATACTATGCACACTTATGTATGTTGTCTTTTGTAAATTAACTTAAAACTCTTAAGACATGGCACAAAAGCACAGGCACACACATGTGCCACTCTCACTCATACAGCACTCAGTTATTCATGCACAAAAAATATACACACATACAAGCACATGGATGTACACTCAAACACATACACACGCACATATACATAGACACACACACACAGACACACACACACACACACACACACACACACACACATCAACGTGTCCTAGCCTGTAAAATGGGACATGATTATGATCAAAGAGCTGAAACTGAACCCCAGTTGTGTCTAAATATACTACTAAGCCATGTCATCAATACATTAAAGCCATGTGAATCTCTGAATTAACCAGCATCATTTCACAATTGTAATATCCTTTCTGTACTCTGAAATTGTATTAAATTATTAAATAGTTTGCTTTAATGAGTTTATTAATGCTGAACTTCTTGTTGCTGAAACAATGTTTGCTTCATGCTGTTCACTAAATGGTGTACTAACTTTTATGATTTTTCTAAGGTAAACTGTCTCATTTTACTTTACCATATCATTTTAACTCTTTTTTTTTTTTTTTTTTTTTTACTGGAGAGTCTGTTTTCCTTTGTAGTGCATTTCAGTAATTCATTGTTTCACATGACTTCTATTTATCTGTTTTATCTGTTCTTTTCCTTCACTACCAATTATGCTACTATGCTACGAAAAACAGCTTATTCAAACAAATTATTAAGTAAGCTGATGGATGCACTATAGCTATGAATTAGTTTGCAGATTATCCTTAGATTTTAGTTTAGAAAGTAACTATATATTAACAAATCAAGCAAAAGTTCACAATCCTCCACTTTAATTTCTGTGTAGAACTTATGCAATAAACTATCTGTACAGAAGTATAAAGACAAATTACTAAAATTCATATTTGACGAAACATGTAACCCCCATGATGATTAAGTAAGCAATTAAATATTACCAGCAAGGGAAATAACAAACAGTTGGGTTACTTCTATCAGTTATTTTGAAAACATTTTCCCTTTTTAACTAATGAGTATTAAACAGTAAAAAAAAGAGAGAAAAACTAAAATAAAAGGAATCGCTCTGAACTAACGTGCTTTATTGTATTTGAAGAGCAGAGCCTCGCCTCCTACTAGGCATTCCCTGACTGACCTGTGCTTCCCTTCTCTTGGTGCCATATCCCACTGTGTTATTGATGTGCTACTCTTCCTGGGATATCATCCATTTCAATGTTCTCTCGCCCCAGCAGTGGGCACACACTGTTCTTTTCTAAAGTGCAGAGTATGATACTTTGATATGAGCTACTGAAGTCTTTGTCAAAAGGAAACTGTGATGCAAGTGTCTCCAAAGCCCTGGTAGCCAATTTTAGAAGACTTCTAACTTACACTTATCATTTTGATTATATTTGAGTGTTGTTAACCTCAATTAAGTTGAAGAGTCTACTTTTTTCTTTCTTTCCTTTTTTTTTTTTTTTTTTTTTTTTCTAAGGGCAATACTATTTTGGAAGAATAGTGTACCAGTCAGTATGGAATGTGAAACCCTGCCAAAGAGATGAATACTCGCTACAGTATTCCAGACTCCATTCCCCATGGTTTTAATTTCCTTGGATGTGTAGTGGAAAACAATGCAAAGTTTATTTTAACAGATTAGCTGAATCTGCAACATCCTGAGGTGACCAAAAAGGACACACTGTTGATACAATTACCACTCAGCTAGTATGAGAACTGCTTAACGGAAATAGAAGCAACAGCTGTAGCAATACACAGAACACTGGTATCTATGTGAAATAAAATGAAGAATTTTTGTTTCCACAGTTTAAGAATACTGATCTTTTGCAAATTAATGCTTACTTATGCCCAGTATGCATGAAAAAAGAGAATGCCGTGTTACAACTGAAATATTTTACCTTCAGAATTGAATCTCTTTTAGAATAACCATGCCAAACCATGAGTGTATTTATGTTTTATAAGAGGATTGAGATGTATATCTTACAAGCATTTATTTTCAATTAACTTTTCCAATGCACTCTGCCACAAAAGGTTCACCAACAAAAACTGTGCACATTCTAACTCAGTCACATCCAACTACTATTAGAAGATAGAGAATTGCATTTTTCTAAAATTAAATTTTATACAGCAGGTCACCCATCACAACCTGCAACTTATAATTATCATTTCCATGGTCATCATTACTCAAAAAAATATTGTATCCAAAAAAAGGTATTTTTCTTTATTGGTGAATTCAGAGAAAAGTATTATTTTTTTTACACAGAACTTGAGTTGCCTTATTCAAACAGATGTGTTTTGCAAGAAGAAATGACTCTCACTTTAGATTCACTGTGTTACTGCTAACAAGCAGTTTTACATTTGTCTGTAGATGACAAAACGTTTGCAACACTATACAGTATATCTGAGCTGCAAAAAGCTATTAAAGTGAAATGTTTCAGTTCTAGTTAATATATGTCAGAATTCTCTAAATGTTTGTGACACAAGTATATCATACTCTAATGTGTCTTGAATTATGCAGTTAAAATAGAACAGAATTATACTGTGATTTTGGAAAAGACAGAGTGACCGTCACATTAAGTTTCATTGCTGTGTGACAATGTCCTAATAATATATATACATACAGGTCATAGATAAACAGTTAGACAGGCAGTTTGTAGAATAGACAAGAAGGCATATAGACAAATACCTATACTGATGAATTTATAAATAAAGACAGGCACACAAAGGTAATGTAGATAGAGATGAAGACATATGGACAGATAGAAAGACGGGTAGATAGATAGATAGATAGATAGATAGATAGATAGATAGATAGACAGATAGATAGATAGATATAGTTAGAATAGAACAACAGGCACATTAACAGACAGAAAGAAAGACATTTGTTTCTAGTTTTCTGATTGTGCTTAGTTTTGGCTAAGGGAAAAATTGCAGACACATCATTACTGTTAGCAATGGTTTTCTCTAGTAATGTGGTAAGACATACCATGCAGCACATAAAATAAATAAATGTTTTTTTTTTTCATTTTTGTCTCATCTGTACTCATTCTGTTCTCAGTCTTTATTTTCCCATGCATTGAAAGTGATGTATGAAACAAATTGTTTTATTTACTGATGCATTGTGTTCCTATTTAATACTGATTTTGATATACTGGATTATTTCAACATTTAACACACCATAAAAATATCCCTTTCTTTTCTGAAATTGGATTAGTCATACCTTACTTTTGTTGAATTATTAGCATTTAAAAGCTGAATGTAACAAATTAATAATAAAAAACATGCATCATACATTATTCTTTCAGAAAATCCTTTGCAAGAAATTGCTGTTCATTTTGAATTACACCTGACAGCTGGGCAGGCATTATTTACTACAGAACAAATAATGCTGAAAGTGATGCTCAGATATAATAGTGATACTCTATTAGCAGATGAGTTTAGACTTTTACTCTGCCCCTACATAATTGGCAGAAAGACCTAGACCATTGTTTCATGACTAATTTATCTACTCAAAATATGGATTAACAGTAAAGTTAGGTTACAAATAAATGAATAAACAAATAAATGATCAAAACATTAATCACATCTAAGGATGATTACTGACACGACATTAAATTATGAAAATATTCTTGAAACAGTGCTGAAAAGGCAAGTCGCTTATATTTTAAAATTTAATGGTGAAAAAATGACTAAAGCAGATCATTTCCATTTGAAAAGCGAATGACTAATAACACACTGGCATGGATCCAGAGGCACAGTAGGGTTTAAAAAGCTAGTATGTGCCCTCGTAAAAATACAAGCTATATGAACCAATTGAATTTAATTACATATGAGAGTGAATATAGGGTAAAACAGCCTGTAATTGGAGCCCAATTACTCAGCTGGTCTGCTATGAAATAAATTCATCCTTAAGTTTGCTTTTGTCGCATTCTCTGTGTTCACTGCTGCCTTAATTAGTTAACCCTGAGATATCACCGAACACAAAATGATTAGTTGATATTGCCAATTATGGAAAATGGAGAGTCGTGTATGAAATATTAAGGTGCATTTTAAGAAAATATGTTTTCCCTGTTACTTGTTAATCAAGCAAGCTGAAGAAAAAGATACTCAAAAATGCAAAATACATATGATGTACTTAGTCAAAGTGTTACAAAGAAACTTTATTAAAGAGTATCTGCTAATTATAAATATAAGGCTTACTCAAAGGAATAGTGATAAGGAAGTGATACACTATTGGAACAATTACTACAAACAAAATGTGTTATCACAAAAAGTTTGCATTGTTGTAAATACAGAAGATAACCATGCCGGACATTTTGGTTTGTAATATTCCTCACACCATTCACTGTTTCATTGTAGATTATATTGTTTTCTAATTAGCTACATGTTTGATTTCATTGTTTTCCATGGCAACTCCTTATACCTGCTCAAATGTGCTGATCATGCTATATGCATTAACAACACAGGAGCACAAAAGATTTCTAAACTAAAAAAAAAATGTAACTGTGTGCAAGAATGCAATGGTTATGATACAACAGTGTTCCTGGATCTATTTTATGCAATGAGGATTTTGGTCATCACGGCTCATATGGTACAGGTGCTGACAATTTATTTATGAGATAGGATATATTTCTTTCTTATAATAATGTGTGATGGTTTGAAACACATTAAAGTAGTATATATTTTTTTTTCAATACAATCATTGTGGCATTAAATGATTATCTAGTAGGATCATTGCTGCTTCACTACAACATAGTTGTGATGAAGGCAGAAACAGTCTTCACTCCTTTAGCTAAATGTTTCTTTTGGCTGAAAATCCCTTCAGTGTATGTCTTTCATACCACAGCCATTAAGAGGTGCCTTGCTATAACAAAGAAAGTGTATACTCTGAACTCTGTGCTATAATGGTCCTCATGACTGACATACTAAGGTATAATACAAGGCAAATAATCTGGGGATAGTAAATGGGCTTCAAGGTTTGATTTATGACTAAAATGTGTAATGTTTATTGAGACCTTTCAACATGGGACCTGAAGAAATATGCTATGAACATGAAATGGCTCCCAATAAAATAATTTAGTATTAAGAAACTGTACATAAGCTTAATAATGTTGTAGATAAGGAATATTATTATTCTACAAACTCACACAAAACAAACCATGTAGTGCATGGAGTGCTGTGATTTCACTCCGAAATCAGGAAAAAGGTAAACCTGGAATGCAATTCTGTAGTACAAAACCTGACTATAACAGTGCTTTCAGAAGTGTATATCAGTTGTTACATGCAACCCAAGTGCTGTTACTGTCTGCTGTCAGGGAAGTTATTTTCCTTCACTCTTAACTGTCCCTGAATACCTTTGCTCATATATCCACAGAAGTTTACAAATGTCAGTCTCTTAGTAACTTATTTAAATTTGAGCAGTATTTAAAATCTATTTACTGGTTGTCAATGTGGCCACACTCGCTAAGTGCTTTACTAGCTTTCAAAGCTTTTTTTTTTTCCTGCAACTAGTAGCACATGGAATAAATAAAACTCTATGCTCTACAAAGAGTTTGATTGTGTCTCACAGATCATAACCAATTATTATGTGTTGTTGACATGGATGTCAAGCCTCACCATTGTCATTAATTTCTTGGCATACATGTCTCAAACACATAATAAAATGGTTATGATCAGAGACCCAGTCATAACCCTCTGTGTTATAGCCTGGTCCTGACATATGAACTTCACTATAACAGGCTTGTTATATCAGGGTTCATATGTTAGAAGATTACTATGACTAAAGTTTGCAGTGTCACACAGACAGCAGTAACCACAGAACTGCATCAGTGAAATGTTCTAACAACATTAGAAGCTCCTTTTAAAGCTCTCAGACACATTGCACTCCTGCATTTTTTAAAATTTGTAATATGTTAGGGTAGCTAAACCACTCAATGTATAACAGGGATTTATGACTGTGTCAACAATCATAACTATTTTCTAATGTATTCTGAAAATAGATTTAGGAAATTTAGCTCTTGAGCTTAGATTCAGTGTACTCTTTGTATGTATTTCTTTAACTGATTTTTGTTAATACATTAGCCAATTGTTTGACATCAGTAACCCAATCATAATTCTCTATGTAATAAACCAAAGCAATACACCTACAAAAACCTATGCAAATGGAATAGAATATTTATAAATAGACACCAGATTCATAACACGTCTGAAACAAGGGACGATTGAGGACAGAATCCAATCCTGCAGCAGTTTATCCAGATGTTCAAATACCCTCTGTTTTGGGCAGTTACTCAGCTTTAATATTTTCATATTTACCCTTGCTACAGGAAATTCTAAATAGTTGGGTTGAGAGTTTACTAAAAAGTTTATTTTTTGCTTCCATTTATGTGAAAATGGCCTATAGTCCACCCTTTAAGGCCACCAAAGCAAATCTTCCTGTGCATCTAAACTAGATATATAGTTTGTAATGTTTACAGAACGGGTCAATCAATGTCAGTGTTTTAGCTTCATGTAGACTCTCAGTAGTTGCACTTTTGACAAAATCCGTAGTAGCAAATACTGACCTGGCAGAATGAGCCCTAACTTTCCTGGTCAAAGTCTTATTGTTTTCATTAAAACAAAAGGTAATGCAATTATCAATCATTTCTGAAAACATTTTTTTTTGTATTGAGGGACAGGCCAAGACTTACTTCCATAAAAGAAACATAGAACTAATCACTTTGATTAAAGGTATAGTGCTATTAAAGAATTTCTAAAAGTATGTGGATGCATGCAATGCAGACCACTTTACCCTTCATATTCTTATTTAAGAAAGGAAGCATACCATTGGGCAGACTGATTCAAAAATATATTGAGAATTATTTTAAGCTTGATGAAGGGATTTTTCGTTTGACGGCATTTTTGCCTTTGTGGAAGGTTGTATACGGCTCTTTACAAATCAGTACTTACAGCTTAAAAGTCATTTAGATTTAAGTGTTTTAACAAAGAAAATCATTTTTACAAAATTATTTCTGTGGTCTAAAGGACTGAAATGCTGTAAAAGCATTAACTTTTTCAGTGATAAAATTCATGTGCTAAGCAGGTGGTAGATAAGCCTGAGCAGAAGTCCTCATTTCCAGTAATGTTTTACAGGATTTGAGAAGCAACGGGTGGAAAGTAGGCATTCTGGAAGAAATAACAGGACAAGTTTGTATTAAGTAGTTAAGTTAAATTTTCCAAGACTCGGTTAACTGAGCAGTGCTGTGGCCAAATGTTTGTTTTCATTCCAGTGAGAACATTAGTCTATTCAGAACATTTGGACATTGAATATCTGGAGATGCACTAGAATTTAGCCTTTTAGCTTCCTTAAAAATGTCAGTGACAGTGGCTCAACAGGTCCCACACTCATCTTTTGTACTGGAAGATCAGATGATTGTGGGTTCAAGTTCCCACTCCAGATGCTTGGGTTATATACTGCCACTGCAGTGCAGTATAATATCATTTGTTGCACTCCTCAGTATGGTCTGCTTCAGATGAAGTGTTATACTGATGTCCCATCTGCCTAAGATGTGGCAGCTCACATGGGTGTAAAAAATGCCATTGCACCTTTCAAAAGAGCAGGGGAAGCTCCACAATGCCCTTGCCAGTTTCACATTGTCAGTTTAAATGCCACCTTGAGTCTCCACTGGAAGGAGGTTGCTGGGTAAGTGGGACTAACCAAGTCAACAAAGCATAAATAAATAAAATAGTGAGTACCAGTGAAGAAAAGACATAAATGGAATTTAAGTAAAATCCCTGTCACCTAATTTAAGGACTGGAAATTTCAGAGCTGAATTTTGCCTTGACTTTGTGTTGAGTCCTCTGCAGATACATGGTTATTGGAAGTACCCCTAACATCAGAGCTGGAAGCCAAGCTGGAAGTGCAAGAATTAAGTTTGCATTTTTTATTTCACTTTTACCAGCAACCTTAAAATCAAACAGACTGTCAAAAATGAATATATTAAACTGCAAATTAAAATGATGGAGAAGTTCTTGGCCATCATTGCCTTCAATTCAGACAACTTTGAGCAGAACAGAAAAAAAATATGACAATCATTAAAAAAATGTCCGCCATTTGCTATCATTATGTTTTTGTCCAAATCAGAAAAGTTCATTTGACCAGACAACATTTTTCAGGATTCTAGTGAAAGTGGTAGTGTTATAATTCAATCCTTAGAGCATTCAGACTTAGCATGTGGAAAGGAGTATACATATAAAAAATCACAGCTTGCAGTACCTTGGAGTATTTTTCTTCCTCTGATATAGAACAGTCTTAGAGGTAATACATATAAGGAGCAAGGCTGCGTGTGTGTGTGTGTGTGTGTGTGTGTGTGTGTGTGTGTGTGTGTGTGTGTGTGTGTGTGTGTGTGTGTGTGTGTGTAAAATTTTAATCAGCAGTAAAGTTAGAACATCAAAAAATTATGTAATAAATTTTGTTGTGTTTTCCAACCACTTGCAGTTTTAATTACAGGAGTATGTCCAGAAATAGAAGCTAATTGTAAGATGCAGGGAAATGTAACAATATAGTTTACATGGGAGTTTTCTGCTTCAAGACAGTTTTCTGCTTCAAGAAGTGAATGAACTTATTTGTTGATGGCACTTCTTTGCTGATAATGCAAAAGTAGGTACAGCAGAGGATGACTGGTGGTGGAAGAACCTAACAAAAAACTTTGAACAAAGGAATAACAAGATAGCAGTTGGAGTTCAGTAGAAATAAATTTAAAGTACTGCACCTAGGCTGCAGCAGGCCTGAGGTGAGTATCTGCTGTGGGGAGTTGAAATGATGGCAACACAGTAGGAAAAGGATTTGGGGGTGCAGATCACAACTTGAACATCATCAGCAGACTGAGATGGTAGAGGCAACAGCAAACAGACTGCAAGGATGCATCCTTAGGAAGATAGATTTCAGAAACATAGGGGTAACGATTCCATTATACAAGGATCATTCTTTACCAGAAGGACAGGCAGGATAGGAGGAAACATAGGCATCAGATCACTGGGACTAACTACTCATTGGGTCTCTGAAAGTTGTTTTTCACAGAGCCTGTAGATGAAAGTTATTTTTCACAGAGAAGGTCGTAGATCTATGGTCACCTTATTTTTTTTCCAGTTAGACCATGTGATGGGCTCCTTTTACACATATGCAAATGAAACTTATAGAAGTTGAGAGTATACTGCATAACTGAAGATGTTAACCTTACCCAGTAGTTACTATAGTACAAACTGTCAATTTAAAATGGTAAGCCTGCTCTATATGTTAGATGAAGATGATGATAAACTCCATAAAGCTAGTGACTAAATTTGCTGATAAGGGACATAGTGTCCTAAAATTCACACAAATATGTGCCATCATGAAGCAAAATGATAATATTTGTGATACTGGACTACATGGTGAGTTTTATTAACAGACGTGGATAAAGCTTGGTCTACAAGGCAGTGCTGGGTGAAACATTGTGTCATACTTTTCAATGACGTGAACGAAGGCTTATGGAGACAAATGGTTTGAAAATAACATGCAAGAATGCAGAAATTGAGTATTCATTTTGGAACACAAAGCGATCATGTTCCATGCAATCGTTATACATACAACTGCATGTAATCATTGCTCCCTCTGTACCTTTATACTGAAATCCAACAGTTGTACGCATCTGGCCACATATTAAACACACACGCAAATGCACACACTCACACACTGTTTCAGATGTTGCATCATGGCAAAGTACTGAGATTCAGAAATAATCTATGTAAATAAATCTCATTACCAATTCATAGTGCAGGTTGAACCCCAAAGATCCCACCTTGGGGCCACTACAGATCTCAAAAGGGCACAGTCCACAGTCATATGTATATTGGATATGATAATGCATGCATTACAGGTAAGATGTCTCTTGTGCATGCTTTGGCACTACAAAAATAAATGGAGGGCATGCCATGCCAGCTCTGACTTTAAAGCTGTTTCTGTGTAGAACAGAATGATCAACAACAACATACATCACCAGGCAGCCCAACAAGCTACTGTCAGCCTGTAGTACAGGTCCACCTATATGTCAGTACTGGTACAGTTGGCTACTGGTCTTTTCATCAAGTAATACTTGTAGTACAACACTGAACTCACCCATTGACTTGAATGTGCCAAGCTGTTACACAGACATTTTACATAAAGGTTAAATGGCAGGATAAAATGTGCAAGTCTATTGGCAATGCGATCCTAGTTAATATTTTGGAACTGAGAGTCGGGAAACAAAAATTGTCAGTGGTTATACAGCTTGAGGAACATGGGAACTCTTCTTACACTCAGTCATACTATATGCTACCTGAAACATAAATTATTTTGGAATCTGGATCTTTATTTCCTGACTTTGGCAAAGATTTGTCTTATTTGATGTCAAGTCACATTCCATATCTAAATTAATATGATTGACGATGTGTTCCTGGAATTCTGTGCTCTTGTGAATGTTTCTGTTCAGAGTTTGGACTAATATAGTTTTGGTGAAACATATAAAGCTGCACATTTTTATGCTGGACAGCATAGCTCTTGCTATCATTGTAGGTCAGTCATTGACATTTTATGTCACAGTTACATTGTGAAATGCATGCAGGCTGACAGTATATATAGAAAGTGCATGTCGGATTTTGGACATACTATCATTTGCATAAGGACTGTTTTCCAAGGAAAAAAAAGTTTAGATGCTTGCAACATTCAACTTATGGAGGTAGTATTTTAAATGTATATCGTGCTTCAGGTAACTCAGCAGTGGAGCAGAGAACAGAGACTGTGTGTAATGGAGACAATTCATTGTACACTTTCAGTATACTAGTTGAGGAAAGAGAGGAGAATATTCTCTTCTAGAAAGGAGGGTGAAAATTCAGTACTATGTAGAAAGATAAAGGTATAATTTGTCTTAGAAAAGGGATCAACATATTGCAACAGATTTAACATTTTCCAATACAAAACAATCCACTAGCTGAGAAAGTGGTTACTGTAAAGCAAAACTGAGGAAGGAAAAACAAGATTTCAAAAAAATATATGTTACTGAATTATGTAGAGTAACTTACATGAGGGTTGTTCTTATATGAATTGCTGTAGTGAATTTAATGGAAGACCTGTAAACTAACAGTTTTCCTACACAACATTCATAAAGAAGAATCAGAGTTTTAAGACTTGCAAAAGGAATGTAATTGGGGAGATGGGTTTCTGTAATAGGTGAATAGGTTTGTTTAGATCAATTGTTTGATATTAAAAATGGGAAGTAGAAAGTTGAGCACAAATGAGATTAAGTGGGTTGAAGACTTCCGTATCCCCATCCTTCCATCCACAATACTTTTTTCCCATTTTTTCACACTAGGCCAGGGTATCACTTCAACAGTGATAATAAGTCACGATGCCTGTATCAACTTTGGGATATTTTTGTGGTGTAATCTGAGAAAATATGACTGAAAATAAAATGTAGCCAGCTTATTTACAAATAAAAATGTAGTATGGGTAGAGACACGCACGTTGAGTGGTAGAAATCAAATTGTGAGTATGGATTCTTAGAAAAATGGTAAACAAGAATTCTAGACTACAGGAGTTTAAAACAAGGTGTGACATATTATAGGGAACCTAAATGTTAAAAGAATATTCATAATATAACATCAAATGATTTTCCATCAAAAAGAGAATGAAGTGTTTTAAAAAACATTTTGAATTATTTTGTAGAATGTTTGTGGATTAACATATGCTGTGATTCTTTGGGGAGAGTGTTATTGAAATGATAAGTGGGATGAAGGATGGTGAGTTTTGGACTGGAGTGGACATATTTTATGAAAAAATAATACAGGCTTTGTACAATAGGACAACGATTCCTGAAAGAATACAAATCTTTAAAGAGAGAAGAAAATTATAGAACATCAAGCAGGACTGATTGAAATTGCTAACAGCCAATAAGAACTATTTCCTTGTTAAAATAAAAATCTGCTTCTTCACAGAAAGATGAGTATGAAGGGTGGTTAAAATAATTACATGCTTTGATGACAGGTAACATTAACTGTAGCAATTCTGAAGAAATGCAAGGTATTTAGGAAAATTCATAACATTAAGGTGTATCATAGGATCATAGGAAGTTACTAGGCTATTCACCCTAGGACCTTTACAAGCCTAGCTATGATATACCCCTGTTCCCTTATAGATCAAGATATATAGTCTATATTTGCAACACAAATCTGATATCAGCACTGGCTGCCCCTATCCAAGAGGGACATAGGAAACCCCTGTGGTAAATTTATGGTTTCCCGTGCAATTGTTCAAGTTATGAGTAAATAGGGTCATTGAGGAGCTCTGTTTAATGTGAACTTGGAGTTTGTTCCAGAGGAGTGGCAACATCTGAGAGACATTTCTGTCTGTGCAGCATGTCCTGTTAATGTCACAGGCTAGATTAAGGTCCCTAGATTGAGTGAATATTGTCCCATTAACATGCGGATGTGCAGGATATCCATTAAGGCAGGGTCTGAGACTGCTCTGTAGGCCAGGCACAAGCAGCCTCTAAGCACTCTATATGATAAAGAGTACAGTGACAGGGCCTTCAGTCTGTCCATGCAGGTCATGTGTTAAAGGCCCTGAATTTTCTTGGTAAGAAACCTCTAAGGTCTCTCCAGCTGCTGCAGGTGTCTGGTGAGTTACATACAGAAGGGAGCATTGTACTCTATCATTGGTCTGATGAGGGATGAGTACAGGGGAGTTATAAGCTCTTTAACTTTGGATGCTATGCCTTTACTTACGAGGTGTGCAACATAGAAGGCCTTCCTTACCACTGTGGACACAGGATGATCAAACTTAAGGTAGCTATAAACCTGTGTTCCCAGATCCCTCACCATTGGGCTTGAACTTAGGGGGAATTATTAATACTGTAATTTGGAGGAACTTCTTCTTTGTCGAAGGGGATGATAATGCATTTTTTGGCATTAAGTTTAAGTCCATGGCTTTGGCATCAATCTCAGTGTAAGCCCATTTTGTAGTATGTTGACATCACTGGGGGTTTCAATGTTTGCAGTCATCCTCGAACTTGGTATGCCACAGGCTATCTACTTTCACCTGGATTTCTGAGAAATAGATTCCAAACAGTAGGCGGCCTAGAACAGATCCTTGAGGAGCACCACTGGTAACAGGTTTGTTGGTAGAGGTGGAATCCCCAACTTTGACTGTATACATTCTGTTGATGAGCCAGTTGGCTATTCTTCTAATTATGTATGTTTTAATCCCAAGCTGGGTGAGTTTCTCAATAATGCCTGAGTGTGGGATTGTGACAAAGGCCTTGGGTAAGTCAAGATAGACAATATGTACTGTTTTGACTTCATCCAGGGCTTTGGTGACTTTCTCAAAGAAGTCTATCAAGTTTAACAGGTATGATCTTTCCTTAGTCAAACCAAACTGAGTCGGTTCAAGAGTTTGAAGATCTCCTATATCCTTGTTGATAAGATCCATCATGATTCTGTCCATGGCCTTACAAATGAGGCTGGTTAAACTTATGGGTTTATAGTTCCAAGGGTCTGTTGAAGGATCCCTTTGTGCAAGGTGATTACGACTGAAGAGAGTGACCAGTGGTTCTGCTAACTCCTGTTTTAGACCATTTAGTAAGCAGCCTGGGATGTTATCTGGTCCCACAGAGGCTGTGTTTTTGGCCTTGGAGAGTGCGGTTTTGACCTACTCTTTGGAGATACTAGGTAAAGGACTGGTGACAGGTATGTTTTGGGGTATGAATGGTGGGGATTGGGGGAGGGTTGAAGTTTTCACCAAACCTGTCTGCTAGCAGGTTTGTGATGTCCTCAGGTTCAATATGAGTGGTAACATCCACTACTAATTCAGCGCAAAGTTGGGCCTTCCCCTTTAAATTTCAGAAATAGCTAAATAATGCCTTGTTATTATCCTTTGCAAGAGAAGCTAATTTCATTCTTTTGTTAGCTTTAGAGGACTTCACAAGATATCTGATCTGCTTGTTCAAGCTGTGGAGGGTGTTCCTCCTCTGCTGAGACCATTCCCTCTTGTTCTTTGACAGCAGTTTCTTTCTCCTGTTGTATAACTTATTTATGCTAGATATCCACCAGAGTGGCTTTTTTTTTTTTGTGAGGACCTTGTTTTTATCTGTTCGGTATGGCTGAGTCAATACATTTGCAAAGGTGCCTATACAGGGCATTTGTGTGCACTTCCATATAAGAATCATTGCTGTCAGTGGTGGCAGGAGGTTTGAAACTATTTATGCCTTTGCTTAGGACTCTGTAGTTTACTTTGGAGAAATTGTTCAACCTTTTTGCTCCATTATGCTGCCCAATTGATGGAAGGATAGTTAAAGTCAACCATGACCAGGGTGTTTGGTTGTATTGTGAATGACTTAAGTAGGTCCAGATAGATGGTGTGGTCTTCATGGTTCATGGTGGGGAACCTGTAGCTAATGTACAGTTTCTGATTTAGACTCCTAGCATTAGGCAGCATAACCTTGACTTTATCGCTAGAGGATATTTCTATGTCGGAAATTTTGTTCTTATGACATTACCTAAAAAAGGCACTATGGGAGCAAGTAACTTTTTCAGTAACCCAGAGCCAAGAGGTGACAAATGAAGACAATATCTGGCAAAGCAGCATGATCTGTCGACCAAATCGTCCCAGCTGACAGCTGCTGGATCCCCCTGAACTGACACCAGAAGCTATGCCAATTGTCGAAGCCAATCATTTTTTGTTTGTATTGAGGAATCACTCTGGGTGAAGGCAGAACGCTGCTTGGGGCTAGGGACATACCTGCTTGGGACACATAATCTAAAATCTCAGTTATATCTCTCTTCATATAGTCCAGTGAAGTACATCTCAAGTCATTCACTCCAACATGGACTATGACAGAGTCATAACAATGCTTGTTGTTGTGAGACTTGAGTGTGTATGTGATTTGGCAAATCCTGTTACCTGACAGGCAGCTGACAGTGACCTTCCCCTTGTCAATGTTCAAGACATTTGGTTTTGAGGTGTTTTGCCTTAAGGGTTTAAGTGAGACAAATACTTGTGCTTTTATGTGTAATGGAATCTGTTGGGACTGTACTGTGTGCAGAATGTTTGCACTTGCGAGGTTTCTGCTCTTTTTGTAAACTTCTAGTGAGTGCCTTACCGTATGTGGGTTTACATGTTATGCCCTTGGTTTGAGGAAGAGGTGAAGTGTGTGTGGTGACAACCTGTTTGATATCTGGTTTGTTGTTATGTGAGAGAGATAGAGCAGTAATTCTAGATTCATAGTATAGATAGATCTCTCACATATTGTTTGCATGTATTAGGAGTAATAGGCTGTCAGTATACATGAGGCAATTGCTACATTCCTCATGATGCCCATGTCAATCAGGCTGGCTGGAGAAATGGTGGGAAACTGTCCATCTGTTATGAAAGGTGTATTCTGTAATAAGTAGTGGGAGTGCACTAGATGGACCAGGTTCTGCTGCTGGACTAGTAAAATCAGGTAATCAATGGGAAGGTTTAGGAGTAGAAACCTGTGTCAATGCCTCCAAATTCACAGCTGGGTTGCTGCCTGGGCAGCAGTGCACAACTGCATTGCACGACGAAAAACAGGGAAGCTTAGGAGGGTTCCCTAGAAGTTAACTAGGAAAATTTGTCTTTCTAAACGTTTGCATCTATACACGGCAGTGCTAAACCCCATTGCACACTATGCAGCTACACACAAACACAGTGCTACAATACAAGCGAATTTAAACAGCTCTAACACAGTCTACTAGTAGAAAAGCCCCTCACTGAGACTTTATTCAAACAATCTCCAACTTAGATGGGTCCTGAACTACACATTTGTGCCATAAGGGTGCAGGGGGCCCAATTAATGTGAGATAGTTGGTTTTAGTGCTCCAGTTATATTAAACAGTCTAGATTCAGCAAGTCTGAATCTAGCCTATGTTATTCAGGCCAGATGAATCAAAAAAGCAAGTGCAGAATAGAACAATCACAGCAGCCAAAACAATATAAAATGAAGCAACAGAAGAGTGAAAACAGTACACAAGTGCAAGGAAAAGGATTACATTATACTTATGTTTTGAAGATTTCAGTGGATGCCTTGGATTCTCTTGTATGCACTTCAGATTTCTGGCTTAGAACACCAAACTCTGAGCAGCCCAGCCAAACTTAGGGCAACCCACACAAATGTGGTGCTTAAATACCAAACAGCTTGAACACAATATAGAATAACACGTATAAAATATTTAAATGCAAATTATGTTATTATTAAAAGAACAGACTATACAGCAACCACTTTTTCATGTACAGATATTGCAAGAAAAGGAAAAAATGAAAACAGAGTACCTTGGCCAAATGGAAGATGATAATAAAAGAGAGTAGAGGATGACACAGAATTACATACAGAACAGGATATTTTTGCTGGATTTGAAAAAAAATCCCAATCTTACGTAAAGCAAAAATCCTCTTTACCTCCTTAACCCTAAAGTTCTGATCTCTAAACCTAAAGTTCCCTTCCCCCTCTCACTCTGGATTGCTGTCTAAACCTAAAATGCTCTTCCCCTCCCACCCATGATGGTTCCCTAATTCTACAATCCCCATTGCCCTCTCGAACTCTACGGTCTATGCTGCACTCTCCAGCCCCCTCCTTAAACCTAACAGAACCCACCCTAGTCCCCTTCCCCACATACCTGCTTTGCAGCAGCTGATATACAGGTGCATCATTGAACCCAAAAGTTCCTCACCAAAAGGATAAAGGGACTCCAAAATCTGTCATATGCTGCCAGATTGAAGAAACTCCAGCTCTATTCAGTCGCATACCATCTGCTCAGAGATGACATGTGCCTGACATACAAGGCCATGTCCAACCCGGAATTAATGGACATGCTCAACCTCAAAAAATCCAAATCCAACAAAACCCCTAGAGCAAGTGACTTAAACGTTAGCACGGATATAAATAGGACATGCTGGAGGGATAGATTTATCACTCAGAGACTCCCTATGCTGTGGAATAAAATCCCGGTCCATGTGAGGCAGAGCACCTCGCTGGCTCTGTTCAAGAGAAATCTTGACCTGTGGATGGGAGATCGTAGGTTTACCCCGGGAATTATCTCTGTGCCACTGCTGGACAGAGGCACAACAAACTAATGGGTACAGTATTTTTTCATATAAGGGGTGGCGTAAGCCACAAAACTTTGGGCTAGGCTTATAAATGCCTTAGGGCAGATAGCCTAGTATAAACCTATGAACCTATGAACCTATGAACTCTCATTCAAGTTCAAGTGCAAGCAGCTGGTCAGATGAAGGTAAATCTTGGGCGTCCCAGGATGAAAGGTAGTGGAATTCAATCAGCTGTGTCACAAGTATATGTAGAACACCTTCATATGGTCAAGACTACAAGATCAAAGTTTTGAAACTTTGAGTGGTTTAAATGGAGATCGCTGTATAGCATGGAATGGTAAATTTACTGTTTTCTTCACTGTAGTGCAATGTCAGAGTTGGTATATTTAATTAGCGGGGGTGGGAGGCTGCATAAATGTAAAAAAAAAAATTATTTTTTTTTGATGAAGTTTCAAACTTTTAAAACATTGATGTTATGGTCTCTACCATATGAAATTTGAAGTTTTGAAAGTTCAAGCTTCCAAAGTAGATCCATATGTATTTATATCTATAAATATCTAATTCTCTAAATAATATATATATATATATATATATATATATATATATATATATATATATATATGCACACACACACACACACACACACACACACACACACACACACACACACACACATGTTTTCTCAGTCTGAATTTACATGTGTATGTATATATATATATATATATATATATATATATATATATATATATATATATATTGAATATATATATTGGTTTCAGTCTGAATATATGACTGCCATGTTTGTAGGGTAGAAGGATAAGATTCCTAAAGTTTTGTGGCAGTAAAGAGAAGCAGTGATTTGAAATGCATGCATTTTCATGTTGTTTGTAGGAAAGGTTATGGCAATAGTATTGATCTGAGTTGACAGTATGAAGATCTGAATATCAGGCAGTTATCAAGGAGGGAAAAAAGCTCCGGTTTTAAAAGTTTGCAAGCAAAGGACCCTAGTCATAAATGGAATCTCTGTTTCACAATCAGGTAGTTTATTTTGGCTTTGTAAGTCGGTGGTGCTGCTCTTTGAAGGGGGTGGGTATGGTTATAAAGCTGCCTATGTTATGCTGAAAGTTTTTTTTTAAATTCTGATGCAGTCTCATGCAGATAGCTAGAGAGGAGTTTATATCACTTAGTCAAACTGCAATAAGTTCGACTACATAAATGTTGAACCCAGAAGTTTGAAATGCAGTAACTTCGAAAACTCAGAACAGTGACTATTTTCCCAGGGAAAAAAAATCACTGTTCCAGTACAAAACCAAAAAACACACATACACTATAAAATGTTCCTCCCCACACACACCCCCCTACTTAAATATACCATCTCTGAGTTCGCACCACAGTGGAGGAAAAAGCAAAGCCACGGAAATGGCCCACCAAATTTTTTCCCTGGGAAAAAATTTGATGTTCCGCGGCTTCGGTATTTTGACATTTCAAAATTCCCATTTCGATGCTACGGCTTTTGGACACCTGTGCGTTCGAACTTCTAATATAAACCCCTAGATAGCAGATAGATACCGATTTAAGGGACACATAATCATATGACTGATCAAAGATACCACACTGATCAAGTCTCATACATCAAATATCCCATTCATCAAAGGAAATACATGTTCTGCTTTGTTTTTAGTAAATGCAGTAGGGCTGTTGGTTTGGTGGAACTCTTACAAACACACATTAGTGGAACAGTTGGTTTTACATAGTTCCACATGGATCATGCTCCAAATGTTTATGTAGGTCTTAGAGCTAGTATACAGAAGTATCACAGAGTGTGAAAGGTGCAGACTCCCCCACCCCCACCAACAGGTGTTGCAGGGATTTCCTCCCTACAAAAACACTTACAAAATGTTATTATTGTGAATATGTTTTGATTTGGGTGGTCTACATCAATGGAAGTTTATAGTCTATATAGTTGCTCAGCTTCTGTGATGTCAACCTGAGTTACTAGAGCTTGAAACTTCAACCAGTAAAAAAAAAAAAGGAAAACTTCATCCCACACAAAAATAATTTTCTGCATGGTGACAAGGGGCTTCATCACACACACATCCCTATTATACTGATGCCATGGCCACAAAGCTATTGAGAAAAGAAAAAAAGAATACTACAGACAGTAAATCACTGTCATCACATATAAATCCACAAGAAATAAACAATACTAAAAATGTACTTACTTTATTTTGCTTTTGCTGCCTGTTCTTAAAAGTACTTAATTGCATTTATTCTGCTGAATTTATTAGTTCTTAAAACTACTTAATTGCATTTATTCTGCTGCATTTATTACTGCTTGTTAGTAACCTGATTAAATTGTTACTGTTATTCTAAGCCTTTGGTTTAAGCACTTGGGCTTCAGACCAGTTGTTTTACATTAAGAAGATTTGTGGTCTGCACTGTTATGGCAGGACAGGTAGCTTACATCCTTCTAAGCTGGGAATTGCTAACTGAAAGCTCAGTGTCTGTTATTCTAAAAGTGTATTAGTTCTGGTTTAAGCACTTGGGCTTCGGGCCAGTTATTTTACATTAAAAAGGTGTAGTCTGCACTCTTGTGGGAGGAGAGGCTAGATTCTGCCCTCCTGAGCTGGGAGTTTCTGGTTAAAGGCTTATTGTGCCTACTTATTTGAACTGTTTCTTTCTGAAACTGGTACACCTTGTTTGCTGTAGCACAGACTAGATTCAGACCTGCTGAATCTAGCTTTGTCTGTATAATGTGAGCACTAATCCAGGCCATCTTTTTTTGGAGAAGGTTCCCCTTCACCCTAGTGGCAGGAGTGTGCAGTTAGAACTTGTCTGATCGAAGACTGCTTGAACAGGGCTCAGTTTTTAGCTTTTTATTGGTTAATTGTTTAATTTGTTTAAATCAATTTGTTCATTTGCTACTGTTATATTAAAAAATATATATACACTTTATGCATTGCCGCTCAGCTAGGGTTAACCTATTCCCGGCGCCATAAAGTCTGCTCTTCAAATTTTCCTTTAGAACTAGCCATTTTTTTTTTAGTTTTTGCACTCAAATCTGTTTCTTTGAGGTCGGCTTCAGAACTCATTGTAAGCACTAAATAAGCTACAAATTGCTACAGCACTCAACTTTCCTCACTTGTCTAGAGGAAAACAGTTTTTAGTACTTAATAAATAAGCACCTATCCAGGCATGTCTATGAGTCAGCTCCCGGTATTTTCTCCTGTCTACCTGATGAATCTGGGCATCCTGGGGCAAAGCAGCAATTGCCTCATGTACACAGGCAACCCTCTCCTCCTACCAAGCCAACACTACAATCTGTGAGAGATGCACTTATATAGCCAAACTGGAAGCAAAGCTCTCTTCACCCAAGACTGGACTAGACAGTCAAAAGCAGAAGGTAAACACTTGCACCACACCACACTCATCACATAGTCCCTCAAAACCTGCACCACTAAAGCACACACATAGAAACACAAAACACACACCTACATTCACGGAGGCTCTCAATAATAATCTGCTCAAGCAACAGAGACCTCCAAAACAGAAACACAAACAACCTCCACCAACACAACCCAAATGACACATAGCCCACAAACTCAGGGTGCCACTCAACCACAGCCCATAAGGAATAACAACGTATCCAACACTCTAGTCATAGGTGACTCTATAGTCAGGCACACTGATGTTCCACTCACCAGGCTAAACAAGGAGAAAGTTACTGTCACCCCCATTAGGGAAACCACTGTGAAAAATTTCTCCAAAGCCAACTTCATGCTTCTTAAGACAGAAATGGCAAACTTCACAACACCCATGTAGATGGACAATAGAGGTACGACTGTTGAATCCTACACTAATGCACTTTATAAGCACTTAAATCAGTGCATGGATCGTGCTATCCTTAACAGAACCAAGATGCTATCCTCCAAAAAAAGGAAGCCCATCTGGTGGTCCCCTGCCATAAACAAACTCTACAACTGAAGAAAGAAACTGTTGCAAATAAGAGTAAAATAACATGATTGGAGGAACCCCCTGGTTAGCATCAGTAAGAAGCTGAGATCCCTCATAAAATCCTCCAAAGCTAGTTACAAAAACAAAATCGTCACTGATTCTAAAGACAACCACAAAGCATTCTATAGCTATGTCAAGAATCTCAATGGAAACACTCAGATCTGCTCTGAGTTACAGCACAATGGCACTAAATATGCAGAACCAACTGATATTGCCAACATCCTGGCAGATAGGTTCAATGCTAACTTAACCCCCCCTCTCACCCCCTAAAGGGCCCATCTCTATAGCGAAAGAATGTAAAGTTCCTGTAATCACGGCTGCACAGGTAAAAACTACACTCTCCAAAGTCAAGAACACAGCATCTGTGGGACCTGACAACATCCCAAGCTGCGTTCTGCACAAACTCCAGAATGAACTGGCACCCCACCTAAGTACCATGTTCAATCATAGCCTCACCTCAGGCTTTGTGCCCATTGAACTGCACACAGCGATGGTTATCCCACTACAAAAAGGGGGAGCCACCACAGACCCCGGGAACTACCGTCCTATTAGCCTGACGAGCCTGGTCTGCTAAACAAAGACACTGGTAATCTCCAAACTCTGGACCCCCACCCAGTTCAGGTTTGTAAAAGGCAGATCATGATTCCTAAACCTGATAGACTTCTTTGAAGCAGTCACCAAAGCCATAGACGATGGTAAGTTGGTTCACATAGCCTATCTAGATCTCGCCAAGGCTTTCGACAACATCCCCCATTCTGGAATTATAGATAAACTCACTAAACTAGGTAGAAATCCCTATGTCACAAGATGGGTTGCCAACTGGCTCACTGACAGAACCCACACTGTGAAAGTAGCAGACTCCAAATCAGACTTCATACCAGTGACAAGTGGAGTACCACAGAGTTCAGTCCTGGGTCCTCTCTTGTTTAGTATCTACTTCTCTGAAGTACAGGCTAACACAGAATGTCTTTGGCTAACAAAGTTTGCAGATGACTGCAAACTAGGAGCCATAATCAAAACTCCTAATGATGCGGACATCCTACAAAAGGGCCTCACTGAGACAGATGCCTGGTGTCAAAGCCATGGCTTCAAGCTCAATGCCAAAAAGTGCATTGCCATCAACTTTGGTAAAAACTCCTTAACCATGAACTACCAGATAGGCGGTAGTCTACTTAACACCGAATGTATGATAAGAGATCTTGGGACACAGGTGGACAGTAGTCTCTCCTTTGATAACCGCATTAAATCCTTCTACATGGCACACTTCATCACAAAAGGTTTCTCATCCAGGAAAAAAGAGGTTATCGTTCCCCTCTACTCGTCACTCATTAGACCCATTATAGAGTTCAATGCCCCTTTTGGTATGTACCTCACAAGACATCTACAACAACTGGAAAGGCTGCAGAAATACTTCATAAAGAGGATTTAATGGCCTCAAACAGATGCTCTATGCAGGCCTTCTCAAAAGACTCCAGCTTTACTCCATTGCTTATTGCCTACTCAGAGGCGATCTCTGCTTAACATACAAAGCTATGTTGAACCCAGAGCTGTTGGACATGCTCCACTTAAAGAAACCCCAATCCCTCCAAGCTAGATGCTCTAAGGACCTAAACCTTGCCACCACAATAAACAGAACATGCTGGAGGAATAGATTCCTGTCTCAGAGACTTCCCATACTCTGGAACAAACTACCTATCTATATCAAACAAAGCTCCTCATTAGCACTCTTCAAGAAAAATCTTGATGACTGGATGGGAAATAGGAAATTTACCCCGGGATCACTTCTGTGGCTCTGCTCGACAGGGGCACAGGAAAATAATTTTCTTGGGTGGTGAAAGCCAGGGTACATTTTTGGCTAGGCTTCTATAGGCCCTAGGGCCAATAGCCTAGTACCTACCTATGAACCTATGAACCTAAACAATACTATTGTCTTGGCATTGTTTAAGTGGGATTTCTCAGGATGAGAAAATATTGTTGTTATTTACCATGATTTCCCTTGCTGTCTCTGTTGTGGAATCCAATCAGAGATTTCCTATTAAGCAACGAGGGAGATTGTTGATTTAGAGACGTGAATCAAAACAGTGAGTGGCAGACTATATATGATTTTAAGTATCTGGAATAGCAGTATTTATGAAGCAAATATACTAACAAAGACAGTAACCCTAAATAAAAGTAAAAATGGCCCCTGAAAACAGGCCAGAAAGGGTATCCATCATGATTATTGGATTACCTGAGTTAGTTCTTGACAGGAAACTATGATACTTTTCTGAAAAAAATAATAACTGAAGTTACACAGCTCTCTCCCCATCTAAGCGCAGCAAATGAGTGAGTGCAGAGAGTGGAACTGAAAAACAGTAAAAACACAAGCATCATGGGTACATAATGAAGGTCATAGAATCATCTTGAACAAGGAAATAAGCAATTGCTAACAGCTGCAATTACAAAGGGAGTCACTTGGATACCATTCGCAGCTTCCTTTACAGAGCATTATTCCCATGTACTTATATACCTGTTAAAGCTGATGGCATAATGTAATTCAGTGATCACACAAATGGAGCACAATATTATGCTTATATTTACAGCTATTTTGGTACTGGAAATAGAAGACGGATGTCTACTATCATTTTGATCATTAGAGTTAATAAGTTTTTTGATAAAGTCATACAACAATGCAACTATGTTCAAAAGCAGGGATTGTAGGGAATAATCTATGAGAAAGAAATAGAAAGCTAATTGTTCTGTTGATAGATCCTCGTTGAAAAATGAAAAGTTTAAAATGTGGGACGAGAGGGCATGCAGAGGGAAGATAGGAGTTTCTTACTCAAGAAGCATAGTCAAGCCAGTAAAACCTGATTAGATTTTTTTAGGCTGTTTTGACATTGCCAATAAGTATTTCTTGACAACAGAGAACATATAGCTTCTGGGCAGTACTCCTAAAAACTTGCCTAATACAGCTAAGAAGAGCTGAACAGTAATCCCTAGTCAGGCATGGAATAAACAATATTTGTTGTAGTGATAATTCTTGAAATATTGGTTGAAAGTGAAACTTACTGTATTTAAAATTCTTTGTAATGGATTAACTGGTTATATTTTACCAGGTCTAATCTTGTGAACTTTTACGATTCTCTGAAACAGATTAACAAGCTTTATATACAACAGCTCTAATCTTATGGACTAGTGAGGATTGTCACAGACTAGTCTGTACTGGAAGTGTCAGTTGAGTTGGGTTTTGTCTTTGTAATTAGAATAACAGGTTTTATCTGGCAAATACCTCAATGTCACTATGGTAATGTGCTCATTTACATAATAATTGCTTAAAAAGTTATACCTAAAGTGTATCTGCTCAATTTATAAATTCTACAACTCATACGTTCCAGGGTGCTTAAGTTCTGCTGTAAGGCAATCTTCCTTTGAACTACTGTTTACCACCAGTAAACCAATACATAACAAATACCACATAGCTCTCAACTGTCCAGATTTTTGCATTATACTTTTTTTCTGTTCCTCATAAAATTTTGGTTTTCTGGCAAATCACTGGCTAATTATTGAGGATTGAATTCAGAAAATAGGCAGTGGCGTCTCCATATTCATAAAGGATATGCACACCTCCAGACTAGTAGCCCAGCATAATGCATCAGAGATACTTCAGGTACAACTAACAGTGGTTAAAATTGTGATTCAGGTTGTAGCCTGCTATAGGTCCCCAACCATGTCCCAAGACTCTCATTCCACATTCCTTAGCATCCTGGAAACTATTAGAGACCAACCCAACGCTCTAATACTGGGTGACTTCAACTACCCCTCCATCAACTGAGAAAACTACTCATGCAGCAATGCACTTGCCCAACGCTTCCTGGAATTCATTAATTCCAATGCACTGGACCAGCTAATTCTTACCCCCACTCGAGGAAGCAACATCTTTGACCTGGTTATTACTAACATGGGCAACACCAATAGTCAATTCCTCCCTGGTTGGATCCGACCAAAAACTAATCACCATGGAAATCCACATCTCACCCACACCACCAGCAAATGTAACCATCATGAAAAACTTCTCCAAAGCTGACTTTGGGCTCCTAAAAACAGAGGTGGCTAACTTCACGGCACCCATGTAAATGGAAAATAGGTGCATGACCACCGAATCATACACCAATGCACTGTATGAACACATGCATAAATGCTTGGAACTAGCCATACCCAACAGAACCAAGATGCTCTCCTCCAAAAAAAGGAAGCCAATATGGTGGTCCCTTGCTATTAACAAACTCCACAACAGAAGGAAGAAACTGTTGCAGAAAAAGGTGAAGTCCCAAGACTGGAAAAACTCCCTCATTAGCCTCAACAAAAAGTTGAGATCTCTCATCAAAATTTCTAAAGCTAGTTATGAAGGCAGAATTGCAGCAGACACTAAAAACAACCACAAAGCCTTCTACAGTTATATCAAGAATCTCCATGGCAATACTCAGATTTGCTCTGAATTACTGCACAATGGTACCCCTATACTGAGCCAACAGATATCGCCAACATACTGGCTGACAGATTCAGTGCCAACTTTACCCCTCTCTCCCTCTCTAAAGGACCAATCACAATACCAGAAGAATGCCAGGCACCTAGCTTTACTGCAGTACAGGTTAATATCCCTGTCTGTTTTCTACATAAACTACAAAGTGAACTGACACCACATCTGTGTGCCCAGTTCAATCACAGCCTCACCTCAGACTTTGTCCCTACAGAATGGTGCACTGCTACAGTCATCACTCTCCATAAAGCGGGAGCAACCACAGACCCTGGGAATTAGTACCCCATTAGTCGGACGAGTCTGTTATGTAAGACTATGGAGCACATAATCATGGACCTAATTAACAAGGATATAGGGAATCTCCAAACTCTGGATCCCATGCAATTTGGTTTTGTGAAGGGTAGATCATGCCTGCTCAACCTGGTTGACATCTTTGAATTAGTCACCAGAGCTGTGGATGAGGGCAAGGCAGTTCATACAGCCTGCCTTGATCTGGCCAAGGCCTTTGATACCATTCCCCATTCAGGAATTATTGATAGACTCACCAAACTAGGCATCAACTAGGCAGGTTGCAAATTGGCTCACAGATAGAACCCACAGTGTGAAAGTAGCAGACTCCAAGTCAACAAGTCACGAGTGGAGTCCCACAGGGATCGGTCCTGGGTCCTCTACTGTTTGGCATCTACTTCTCAGAAGTCCAGGCCAACACAAAGGGACTCTGGCTGACTAAGTCTGCTGACGATTGCAAGCTAGGAGCCATTATTAACTCCCCAAGTGATGTCGAAATCCTACAGAAAGACCTCACTGAGACTAGCTACTAGTGTTGACACCATGGCCTTAAGCTTAATGCCAAAAAATGCATTGTCATTCCCTTTGGAAAAAACTCAGTTCCCACTAATTACCACATTGACGATAGCTCACTGAACACTGAAGGTGTTATAATAGCTCTGGGGACACAGGTTGACAGCAACCTCTCCTTTGACCACCACATTTCCACTGTGGTCAGAAAGTCCATCTATGTGGCACATGTCATTACCAAGGGTTTTGCATCCAGGAAGAAAGAGGTTATCATCTCTCTCTACTCTTCCCTCATTAGACCAATCATCGAGTATAATGCCCTATTTGGCATGTACCTTACTAAACACCTGCAACAGCTGGAAAGGCCAAGGCCACAAAAGTACTTCACAGAGAGGATACTAGGCCTTAAACACGTGCCCTACATGGACATATTCAAAAATTCCAACTATTATCTGTCTCATATCGCCTACTTAGAGGCAATCTCTGCTTGACTTACAAAGCCATGTCTGACCCAGCCCTGTTAGAAATGTTACACCTAAAGAAATCCCAATCCCTCTGCACCACACACTCCAGGGACCTCAACCTCAATACCACAATCAACAGAACATGCTGGAGGGACAGGTTCATAACCCAGAGACTGCTCATGCTCTGGAATAAACTTCCCATACTTGTCAAGCAGAACACCTCAATGGTCCTTTTTAAGAGAAATCTTGATGAGTGGATGGGAAATAGAAAGTTCACCCTGGAGATCACTCCAGTGGCACTACTTGACAGAGGCACCTGGAACTAACGGTGGCATGATGCCAGGGCACTTTGATGGGATAGGCTTGTAAAGACCCCAGGGCTGTTGGCCTAGTACACACCTATGAACCTATGAACCTATGAACCTATGACTGAGATTTGAGTTTCAGACTTCATACTCATCAGACAATCCATGCTAATGCAAACCCTTTCATTTGATCAACTTTCTAAGTTTGTAAGAGCAATATTTAAAAATTGTCCCTATTTTTAGGTCTTTGTCCCCCCATTTTTATGGCTTTGTCCAGATTTCTTGCTCTGAGAGTTGAGAGGTATAAATACCAGTATTAATTTGTTCTACCAAGACAAAGAGAAAGCTATCAATATCTCACTTTTGGAACTGCTGTACATCAATGGGATGCACCAGTGAAATGTAATATATTACAGGCACATCTATTAAGTGACTACAAGTACTAGAATCATGCTATCACTGTTCAGTTTATTGGTCCCTTTTAAATCTTAACTTTGGAAGTGAAAGACAGCTAGCACTACTTACCTTCCTCGGTATCACAGTATCACTTCAAGCAGGCAAAATGATTTATAAAACTAAACTTACTACAGCTGTGAGGGAGCACTTGCCAGTCTAGAAAGACTTGCAGACAAGGTAATTAAGAAACATTTTCTACGTATGCACACAAACTATCTTGTGAAACAGCATCCTGTGATAATAGTCAGAATAAAAGCACAGCATAACCATGAAGCAGTAAATTAGCATAAAGTTAGTACAACATGGCCTAAAAAGGATTAGGTATTCATGACAGTCAATTCAGTGGTACACAATGAAACTTTGCAGTAACAATTATGACTATAGCTACACTGCCCAACTGACTGTACTATAAGCAATCATGTGACCTAAAGAAAAGTAACAGCAAGTCATCTTGTCCAGTACTATGCATGTTCCAGTGTACAGTGAAGTGCTCGACAGCTGAACAAGAGTACAGTGGGCAGCCCATACAATTTAAAAAGGTCAAAGTTTGGGCAGCCCATACAATGTCAAGAGATCAAAGTGCCAAATCATTTTATCATGTAAACAAGGAGGAAATGAAGAGACTGTACAGGAAGAAACAGGAAAACAGTGGAAGACAAGGAAGGGCAACAGGAAGTGAAGGGAATATTAGTGATCTGGAAAGGAATGTATACCATGTTTTGGATACAGGTGCACATTTTTTTTTTTAGTAAACATGGGTAGAGGAGCAAGTAGCAAGAAAAAGAATAGGTATGGTGAAGTATGAGGGGAAGGAAGGAGGAGGTAAACACACACATAACACAAAGACTGACAGGAGAGGTAGAAACAAACAAGGGTGTCAACAATAGAGAGACATGGAATGACACTGGACAAACAACTGCCTCCTTTAATAAAGATTGAAATAACCCTACCAGAAAAGAGACAGACAATATCTGATAAAGAAGCAGACCTAGAATATAGGGACATGATAAGGCTAGCTTAGTAGGATACGGATCCAAAACTCAATAAGCTATATACATGGAGAACAACAAAAGTTCCGTAATTCGTCATAACTGGGGATACTGAAGTCAAACCAAAAGAAAAAATGGAGATATCTACCAGGAACAAATTCTCTGCTGGCACTATATTAAGGAGACCTGGCTTGATTAAGGTAACCCTGGCATGGAAAAAATATCCAGTTCACATTCCTCAGGTATAAAATATTTCCGACTAAGTAAAATCGTCTGGACTGCATGTGCAGTTTGCAACCATGAGTTAAGTTGCAGCCTGGCATTCTGTATATGCAGAAATCTCCTGACACAAGGGCATTGATTTCTTTTGACATCTTGTTCTCCTGTTAGTATGAGTGATGTTAACTGCTCTTCAACCTACATCCAGTCCTCCTCAATTCACAATGTTCAGGGTCAAGCTAAGGCCGTCATCACTAAAAATGGATGAGGTACGCACAGGTTTGGGATAAGCAAATCAACATGGCCATGAGAGCCCTGTAATAAGTCTCATACAGGTCTTGGGTATCTTTAGCACTGCCAGCTTAAATGTTTTGGTACAGCATGCTGGTCATATTACCTGGAATGAGCAGATTTCAATTTCTGAATGCATCAAACTCAGATCAGATAATCCCCCCTTAATATGACAATCTTGAGAGAAGAATGAAATTTTTTTTTAAAGTATTCAGTTGTATTTATTACTGCTGGTAGTAACTTGATTAAAGTGTAGCTATCATTTCTAAGTCTTTTGGATTAAGCACTTGGGCTTCAGACCAGTTGTTTTACATTAGGAAGGTTTGTGGCCTGCACTGTGGTGGCAGGACAGGCAGCTTACATCCTTCTAGGTTAGGAACTGCTGATTGAGAGCTCAGTGTCTGTTATTCTAAAAGTGTATTAGTTCTGGTTTAAGCACTTGGGCTTCAGGCCAGTTATTTTACGTTAGGAAGGATTGCGGTCTGCACTCTTGTGGGAGGAGAGGCTGGACTCTGCCCTTCTGAGCTGAATAAGCGACTTTCTTGATACTAAGTATAATTTTGTTGCTTTCCACATCTGAATACCTAGCGACTGTATTTAGCCTGCCTTTCTGTTACACTGAAGCTGTTTTACTGCATTTAACTTAATATTGCACTTGGAATCCTTGTTTGTTACTATTTGACTGTATTTGTAGCAAATTCTTCTGTGTAAGCTGTAGTAGCTGATTCATAGCATTTATAAGTGTTTGCTGTACCTGTTTCTGCCTGTACTGTGAAAAAAAACACAAAAAAAACAAAAAAATATCTCTTGTTATGCCTGCTTTACTAGTTTAGTCCAGTTTCAGAGTTGCTGATTCCTGGGCTTTGGTTGTAGTTCCTGTGTACTGTTTCCTTGCCTTATTTGGGGAGAGGAAGTTACCTTGCTTACCAGTGGGAGTGGGAAGCATTGAGCTGCCTTTGTCCAGTTTTGTGAGGTTTCAGCCAGTAACTAGTAGTTTATTGGTCGCTTTGGGCCAGTTTCTAGCTTTTTCCAGCCCCTGGTATAAAACGCGTAAACAGCGTTAGCGATTTAAGCGGAGCTGCCACTGTTGCACACTAGGGCAGCGCCCGGTTAGGCAGGTTTAAACTATTCGGCTACCTAAAGTCCACTCTTCAAATTTTCCCTTAAAACTACCTTCCTCGAACTATACTACTGATCTAATCAGCTTATCCTATAACTAAAAGATCATCTCCACTTGACTCCAAGTAGACTATTCTCTATCTGTTAAACCTAGCACTTGCTCCTACAGTACTTATTACCTTGATACGGCACTCTTGTCATAGATAGTACCCCAAAAAGGTAACCCCATTTCTCGGTCACCCACGTCCCCTGAATCTTTTTTAAGTTTTTGTCTATCCTTCTAGCATGTCGAGGGATCAGTTGCTAGTGTCCTCTCCTGCTCAGCTGGTGAACCTGGGAATACTGAGGCAATGTTACAATTGCCTCATGTACACAGACAACCCTCTCCTCCTCCCACAAAACACAAATACATGCGAGAGATGCAACTATACGGCCAAACTGGAGGCTGAGCTCTCTCAACACAGGACTGGCAAGACCAGTCAGGAGGAGAAGGTTACCACACACACTATAGACCCAGTCTCATATAGCACCATTACAACCTCAAATCATACACATAAACACACAAAGACATACTGGAGGCTCTGATCAAAAATCTACCAAAACAGCAGAGGCCACCAAAGCAGACACCCAAACAACCACCACCTCAGAACACAACACCTGCAACACATAGACCTCACAGTCAGAGTGTCAAACAGTCACAGCCCTTAAGGCCAAACACAATGCCAGACACACTAGTCATTGGTGACTCCATAGTCAGACACACTGATGTCCCGCTCACCAGACTGAGTAAGGAGAAGGTCACAGTAAGCTGCCTGTCGGGCGCTAGAATCCGCCACATAACGCAAGCACTCAGGTCTCTCAACAGCAAGTACAAATATGACTCAGTCATTGTCCACGCTGGTGTAAACGACCTGAGACGCACTCCTTGGACTACATGAAAAGAGACATTGAGGAGCTCTCTGACTATGTAGCCCAGGCAGGTATGACCCTGACCTTGAGCAGTATCCTACCTTCACCAAGAGTGATGCCACAATACAGAGATAAGATGATCAGCTTTAACAATTGGCTTAAACACTGGTGTCATTCAAAGGGGATCCAGTATCTGTCTGCCTGGGATGACATGCTGGACAAGCCACGCTGCTTCAAGGGACGGCTTGCACCTGTCACCCTGGGATTCGGATATTGGCAAAGGCTCTTGCCACCCCATAGTGCCTTTTTAGGCAAGGCTCAAATTCTAAACCTACCACCCTAGAACACAAAAAGGAAAAAACTAAGGGTAATGCTGCTCAATGCCAGAAGTCTCAATCTCAAAATGCACGCACTCGAGGCCCTTCTCAGTATGGAGAACATCGATGTCTGTGCTGTGACAGAAACCTGGTTCAAGGCTCCTGAGAGCACCCCAGCGCTATCAGGTTTTACCTCATATCATGCGTTCCGCCCCAAAATCCGGACAATACCAAGAAAGGAGGGGGGGTATCCATATTCATTAAGGACACCCACACCTCAAGACTGGTGGCAACGCACGATGCATCGGAGACCATCCAGGTGCAATTAACCATAGGCAAGACTGCTCTGCAAATTGTAGCATGTTACAGGCCACCCTCACAAACTCAGGAACCTCACATGGCCTTCCTGAAAACACTAGAGGATAAATGTATCACCAAACACCATCATACTAGGTGACTTCAATTACCCTAATATAGACTGGGAACACTACTCAAGCCCAAACACCCTAGCCCAAAAGTTCCTGGAATTCATAAACTCAAATGCCATGGAACAACTAGTCACCATGGCACAAGAAGAGATAACATACTTGATCTCATCATCACGAACATGGGAGCACAATGTTCAACACCGGAAGTATACCCCTCACTGGTGAGATCAGATCACAAACTAATCTCGCTGGAGGTCCTCATCCCACCCCACCTGAAATAAAAAAGACCACAGTAAAGAACTTCTCAAAAGCCGACTTCACACTTCTAAAGACTAGTGTGGTCTCCTTTAAGGCCCCCGAGCTGGTGGAAAACAGTACTCAAGCCGCTGAATCACTTACAGACGCCTTCTACCAGCACCTGCAGGACTGCATGGATAAGGCAATCCCAAACAAAACAAAGACTCTTAGTACCAAAGGCAAGCGTCCAGTCTGGTGGACCCCAGCCATAAACAAACTCTACAATAAAAGGAGGAAGCTACTACAAGATACAGCAAAATCCTTAAAAGGTAAGACACCCTTGATCACTATAAGTAAAAACTAAGAGCTCTCATAAAATCATCCAAAGCAAATTTCGAGAGAAAAATAGCTAAAGACTCAAAGACAATCATAAGGCCTTCTTTAGCTATGTTAGACACCTAGGAGGAAACTCCCAGATATGCTCAGAACTAGTTCAAAATGATGTGAAGATTACTGATCCTACAGACATTGCCAACATACTGGCTGACAGGTTCAGTGCAAACTTCTCCCCCCCAAAAGGAGAGATATCTATACCAAACGATTGCAGCCCCCGAAACATCTCCAGCCCAAGTGAGAACTGCTCTCTCCAAAGCAAAAACACAGCATCCATGGGACCTGATGGTGTCCCCGGCTGTGTGCTCCACGAACTCAATGAGGAATTAAACCCACAGCTAGGACAGCTGTTTAATCAAAGTCTTACCTCTGGATACGCACCCAGGAGTGGCGCACTGCAACTGTGGTCCCACTTCAGAATGGCGGTGCCTCCACCGAACCTGGAAATTACCCGCCCATTAGCCTGACAAGCCTTATCTGCAAAGCCATGGAGAGGATCATAATGGACCTCATAAATAAAGACATAGGGAATTTGCAGACTTTGGATCCAACCCAGTTTGGCTTTGTCAAAGGCAGATCATGCCTTTAAACTTGGTTGACTTCTTGAAACAGTCACCAAAGCCATTGACGAGGGAAAGGCAGTCCATACAGCCTACCTCGATCTGGCTAAGGCCTTCGATACAATACCCCACTCGGGTATCATTGAAAAACTCATCAGCTTAAATGTTAACCCATACATCACAAGATGGGTTGCAAACTGGCTGAGTGACAGAACCCACAGGGTCAGAGTTGCTGGCGCCATGTCAGACTCAAAACCTGTCACAAGTGGTGTCCCACAGGGCTCAGTCCTGGGCCCACTCTTGTTTGGCATCTACTTTTCCAAGTACAAGCAAACACAGGAGGGTTATGGCTGACAAAGTTTGCAGATGACTGCAAACTGGGCGCCATAGTAGAAAACACATCTGACACAGATATCCTTCAGAAGGGTCTCACAGAAACGGATAACTGGTGCCAGAGCCACGGCCTGAAGTTAAATGCCAAAAATGCATAGTCATACCCTTTGGGAAAAACAAGGTTACCCCTAGCTACCAAATAGGTGGCAATCCACTGAGCACAGAAGAAGTTATCAGGGACCTGGGGACCCAGGTTGATAGTAGTCTGTCATTCGACACCCATGTAGCTAAAGTAGTTAGGAAGACTTTCTACATTGCCCACCTTATCATGAAGGGATTTTCATCTAGATCAAGGGAGGTCATAGTCTCCCTTTACTCATCACTCATCAGACCAATGATTGAGTACAATGCCCCATTTGGGATGTATCTGACCCGACACCTGCAGCAGCTGGAGAGGCCACAAAGTTCCTCACCAAAAGGATAAAGGGTCTCAAAATCTGTCCTATGCTGCCCGACTGAAAGAACTCCAGCTCTATTCAGTCGCTACCTGCTCAGAGGTGACCTTTGCCTAACATACAAGGCCATGTCAAACCCAGATTTGATGAATATGCTTCACCTCAAAAATCTAGATCCATCAGAGCCACAAGGGCGGAGACTTAAACCTCGACACGGCTATTAATAGGACGTGCTGGAGGATAGATTCATTACCCAAAGACTCCCTATGCTGTGGAACAAAATCCCGGTACATGTGAGGCAGAGCACCTCGCTGGCCTTGTTCAAGAGAAATCTTGACCAATGGATGGGAGATCGCAGATATACCCCAGGGATTACCTCAGTGTCACTGCTCGACAGAGGCACAGCAAAATAATGGGTATAGTTCCCCATACTAAAGGGGTGGCGTAAGCCACAAAACGATGGGCTAGGCTTGTAAATGCCCTCGGGCAGATAGCCTAGTATAAACCTATGAACCTATGAACCTATGAAATCACAAGCTAGGATTCACATATAACAATGACAGTGGGAAAAAAGTGGTTTTAGAAATAAAAAGATAGGCATTAATGTCGGTATACAAGATAGACATGGCCATTAGATAGTTGAGCATTTCTACATCAGCTGCTATGAATGAACGTAGATGTTCAGATGGTACAGCTCTTAATTACAAGAAGGAAATTAATATATACTCCCTCTGTTCACTTAGACAGAAATCCAGTTGCACAAAATCTGCCTTGTCCAAGACCTTACTAAAAAAAGAGAAATACAAAATAGTGCTAAAGTTATCCAGACAATCAGTATTTAAACAAACCAGTTTCAGGATATGATTGTAAGTTCCTCCCTTAATATACATATGCATATAATATATATCTATACATCAATATATATATATATATATATATATATATATATATATATATATATAGAGAGAGAGAGAGAGAGAGAGAGATAGGAAAAATTATTCTGTAAAGAGACAGTGATGATCTGGTAAAGATAATGACTTAGCACATCTGGAAGGAATAAATCAAACCTGGGAGGGCAGAATCCAAAAGTTAAGAAATTATGCACATGAAGAAAAGTAAAAGTTGGAATTTTCATTATAACTGGGGGTAATGAAGAAATCAAAGGGATAATGGAGACATGAAGTTAGAACCAAATCAACTCTCTGCTGACACAGTACTGATGAGGCCTGACCTGATTAAGGCAAACTTTACAGTGAAAGAGTGGCCTTTTCACATTCATCAGGAATACATTTTTTGTGACTAGCTAAGTAGTCTGAACTAAGTGTATAGCCTGCAGCTATTAGGGAAATTGCAGCCTAGGAATCTGTTCATTCCAAGATCTCCTGAGTCAAGAGCATTTATTTATTTTGGGAGTTTCTGCCTGCTAAGAGGATTAGCCATTATTTAGAGCACCTTTTCCTCCAAGTAGTGTGACTGATGTCACCTGTAGTTTAGCACACACCCAGCCCTTCTCAAGTCACATGTTCAGGGTCAGGCCAAAGCTATCATAGCTGGAGCTAGATGATGTATGCACAGCTTCAGGCTAATAAATCCAAAGTGGCCATAACAGACCTAGTATAAACCCAGGATAGGTTTTGAGTAGCTTCAGCATTGCCAAATTGAGTGGTTTGGTATAGCACAAGAATCATATTGTACAAGATTAGCTGATTTAAATTGTTGTATTGCTCCAAACCCAGATCAGGGAGTTTTATTGTGGATATCTCAATCTTGAATAAAAGAAGTAAGTGGTAGACCAAATCACAGGTTGTACCAAATGTCACAAGTATTGACGACTAGCTTGTGGCCATAACTATTGGAAGCAGTCATCTTCTTTCGGCTGTTCCCATTAGGGTTCGCCACAGTGGATCATCTGTTTCCATTTCGTCCTGTCCTCTGCATCATGCTCTTTCACACCAACCACCTGCATGTCCTCTCTCACCACATCCATAAACCTTATCTTAGGCCTTCCTCTTTTCCTCTTACCTGGCAGCTCCATCCTTAGCATCATTTTCCCAATATACCCAGCATCCCTCCTCAGCACATGTCCAAACCAACGCAACCTCGCCTCTCTTGCTTTGTCTCCAAACTGTCCAACCTGAGCTGACCCTCTAATATACTGATTCCTAATCCTGTCCATCCTAGTCACACCCAGTGCAAATCTTAACATCTTTAACTCTACCACGTCCAGCTCTGACTCCTGCCTTTTTGTCAATGCCACCATCTCCAACCCATATAGCATAGCTGTTCTCACTACCCTCTTGTAGACCTTCCCTTTTACTCTTACTGGTACCCGTCTGTCACAAATCACTCCTGACACTCTTCTCTACCCATTCCACCCTGCCTGTACTCTCTTCTTCACCTCTCTTCCACACTCACCATTACTCTGAACTGTTGATCCCAAGTACTTAAACTCATCCACCTTTACCAACTCTACTCCCTGCATCCTCACCATTCCTCTACCGTCCCTCTCATTTACACACATATATTCTGTTTTAGCCCTGCTGACCTTCATACCTCTCCTCTCTAAAGCATATCTCCACCTCTCCAGGGTCTCCTCAACCTGGTCCCTACTCTCTCTACATATCACAATGTTAGAAATAAAGTGACAGTTTTTGTTACTGGTATGCAAGACAAACACAGTTATTTATTAACATCAAATGATCATTTCTACATCAGCTGATAGGAATGGACATATCAGATGTATATGGAGGCATCAAGATGGGAAGGAACTCAATTACAGCAAGTAAATTAAAGAAATACATACTCTAATTAAGATATAATTTACTCCATTTTGCTTATGTGTTACCTTTAAAATATCTACTATGAATAACAGAGAAGCACATGTTGAAAATGAACATGCTATGAGCTCCCATCCATTAAAGAGAGCATAAGAGTTTATATTATTTAGATAATAATATAATAATATAAGATAATATAAGATTTAGATTTTTCTATGTGCTTTTTCTGATACTAAACATGTGGAATCCATGTTTTACCATGCTCCATTCTTTATTTCATCCTTTAGTCACATCTCTGCTGCTAAGGACTCCTTGAGAGATTTTTTTCAGAATAAGATTGTTTAAAAGCAGTCCTGCTAGCACTCAGCTCCATTGTTTTCCTGGAAAGAAAAACAGTCCTTTCTCAGCATTAACTATTCCTGAACAATGCATTCTGTTTCAAATTCAAGAATGACTATATTTGTCTGTCTTCTAACTGCAATATATTAATTTAATTTAGAAACATATTAAGAGAGATGCACATCGTTGGCTGCAGTGGTGTAGAGGTTAGTTTTGTCACCTCCCAGCGAGGGGTTCTCCGGTTTGATTCTTGGCCAGAGTGCCTTCTGTGCAGTGTCTTCATGTCCTCCCTGTGGGTCAAGTGAGTTTTAAAGACATGCAGGTAGGTAATTGTGCCTTCTATGAAGGTCAGGCACAGAGCTGGCAACCTGACACCATAAAAACTCCATTGCCAATCAATCTGCAGACCGGTGATCTGCTGTGGTGACCCCTAAGGGGAAAAGCTGAAAGGCATTGTTATTGAGAGAGATGCACATTAAGGTATAGTGGTCATATTCTGAAACAAGTATATGAAAAAAAAACTTTTGTAGTTGGATATAACATCACTGCAATTTACATTACCGAATGATACAATTTTTGATGAAAAATGTTTATATATATATATATATATATATATATATATATGTAAAATATAGATCTAGGATGTTTGCTCAACTGAGCAAACGTCCGAATCCATAAAACCCGAACACACTTTAACGAAAGCGCTTTTATCGAAAAAGCGCTTCCGTTAAAACGTGTGACAAAAAAAACCACTACATTTACATTTTAGCAGGGTGGCTTCACCACCCTGCACCCCCCCACACCCCCTACTTTAATATTCTCCCTCTGAGACCGCACTACAGTGGAGAAAAGAGAAATTTGCAGTACCCACAGCATAGTACAGCCTCGGCAACAGTCATACTTATGCGAAAGTGCTTCTTCGGTGAAAAGCACTTTGACGTAAGTATGCCAGGCCGTTTGGATTTTGGTCATTTGCTCAGTCGATCAAATGTCCTAGATCTATATATCTATATATATATATATATATATATATATATATATATATATATATATATATATATATATATATATGTGTGTGTGTGTGTGTGTGTGTGTGTGTGTATTGCATTTTATTTTATTGATAAGGATGACAACATGTTTTATTTCTCAGAGCTAAAATTCCTGCCAAGACATCATGTATGACTGAACCCACAATGCCACACTACTTAAATTAATATATATGCTATTGCATTTCCATGCTAAATACCTCATCAGTAACTTCATATATCCTAGAAAAAGGCAAGTCTTCAGTTAGATCTTGTGGTTGGAGTACTCCACACTGTGAATTAATCCACAAAATGATGTAGTAATAAAGCCACAGTATAAATGAGATGTTCCTCTAAAGAAGCAAGTTGTTCTTGATGATCCAAAATGCTTTGTGGCTGTATGTATGTCATTGTAAGAATCCTGCCATAACATCATTTTGTAGGTGTGGTTATAGAAAAAAAATAAGTAAACAGTGACACTATAAAAAGCAATTAAATGAAAGTAAAAAGGAGAGCGTAAGGCAGATTAGATTTCAGTGTATTACAACTGTTTCACAGTTCTGGATATATCATCCGTAAGCCAAAGGCAAAAAAGTTTCTAAAAGTTACCAGTTAGACTAAAAGTTTTCAAGCATTACCAGCTCTTCCAAGCAGATTTTTTTAAGCATTACCAGCTTAGCAGCATCATATAATCGACCAGAACTTCCAAACTAGTGTTCCAAACAGTGCGATATTAACAGCGTTCCACTTCTCGGCCAATAAATCCCCTATTTGAAAACAGCAACGTTCGTTTCACCTTGTTTCACCAACAAAAACGGATCGACCAAGATAGTAATCCAAAAGCCTTATATTTATTTAAAATACAACAGATTGGCAAGCGCTTTCACCCGTAGGCTTCATCAAGCCACTTATAACTGATATACATTTCAAATGAATTTATAATGTAATTCAAATTAATGTCACTTCCTTTAATTAATACATCACTTCACCCACTTTTTCAAGCTTGCGCATTTTTATATATGTTATATTAAAAAAAATCTTTATGCAAAAGTTGCAATAAAAACGTAATCATTCTTAATAAGAATTACAAACATACTCTAGATTAAGATGAATACATATGTACATAGAGTAACTCAGCTATTTCACTTGTATACATCTTAGCGCTTTTCACGCACTTATATATATGCTAAATCAGCGTGTGAAAGCTGTATTAATATACAATATTAAATAGATATATTTGAATTAATATATCTATTTAACTCTATATATTAAACCTAGAAATGAGTATTATAAATTTATGTATATAAATAAACCGAATATAATCTAATACAAATGACAATGTGCACTGGAACTAAATAGTTAGCCATATTAAAAGCGGACATATATTACATACTAGGATACTGAGATGTCACAATATTATTTAATAAATAGATAAACATTTTTAGCAATGCTCACACAAAAACTTTTAAAAAACTTTTATAAGAAACTTTTATAAAAATATATATATATATTGTTAGATTATAATGTAAAAAACATTTCTTTCTACTAACTAAAAATTGGTATCAAATATTTAAGGCTCAATGGTGCCCCCATAATCACGTCCCTAAATTTCATTGTATAATATGTACCTAACAAAATGTCATTGTACTATCTACTATTCCTTGCTTATTTATCTAATGTATTTGTACATGTATATAGTAATCAATACTAGATTTATACATGTATATAGTAATCAATACACTTTACTTACATATATAATGCTTATAAAGAAATATATATATAATCTAAAATACATTGTATTCGCTAATTTCATATCAAATGTATAATAAGCAAAAACTAATCAATTCATTTAACTTTTATTCTTCTATTTTTCAAAATAGGTTTAATAGGGACCCTATCATTAAGTCCAGGTTCACGATCCACCCTAAGTTTAATTATCCACTTACTTTCATTACATTCAGTGGTATTGCGTATAGTACCTCTACGTATAGTGGGTTTATTGACATACACAGCTCTAAACTTAAATTTGTGTTCGATAGAGGTAGACGCTACATGTTTAGACAGTGCATTTTTCTCTGAATTTATCCTGATGTTATAGAGATGCTCCCTTACTCTATCTCTAAGCCATCTATCTGTCAGAAATGGACTTTGTAAAGCTCAAACGTCTTCAACTTCAAAGGCAACACTTTGAAGTCTGTGTGGAACGTTGAATTATACCTAGGGGACTTTGCATATTAAAAATGCCAACTACAGGCACTAAATATCCTGAACTATTGTACCAATGGCAGAAAATTAACATTGATACGAGTATACAATATATGACATTATTGAATAACTACTTCCTACCTGAAGAAAGAGCACTTAGGGAACAAGTAATGGAACAGCAGAAAAGTATTTACTCTATGTTCCCTAAACAACTTATAGATAAAAGTGTTGAAAAATTATTGGACAATGTCTATCTATTTGAGAAAAAGTTGTTGGAACAAAAAACAGAAAAAAATAAATAGAGATACCAGAGATTTTGCAAGGGGCCAGGTCTTTGCTTGGCCCAGGGAGGAGAAAATGGTTAATGTTAATACCTTTAAGAAAACAAATGATAAAAGGGGTACAAACATGGAAAGAAAAGATGAAAATATAGATGTATCCACGAAACAAGACAATTTGAATATAGATAAGAATAGTACCACTGTAGATGTAAACATCAATAAAGAAGTTAGTGGTATCTCGTGTAATGCAGTGACCACCAATCACAATCTAGAAACGGTGGTAGCAGATGTACACTGTGAGCACAGAGACACTTACTTAGATAATAAAGAAGTTGGAGATAGTGAAAACGGAGATGAAAATGTCCAAGTAGGAAGAACAGAAACAACTATGATAAATGGACTGGAACAAAATAAAGTAGATGCAGTAGTTAGGAGGAAAATTATAAACTTTAATATCATAGATACCACTGAAATGACCCCTTTCCCTATAGGAGAGAAATGGAAGGGAGGGGGCAGGGACACATCAGTGAGTCGGGGAAGACAAAAGAGAAGGTATACAGACATAGAACAAGTGGGGCCTACGATAAAAAAGATGTGGACCAAGAACGTCATTCATTAATATGGAATATATCAAGTAAAACATTGATACCAGAGGAAAAAGAAATACTTGAGAAAGGGTTAACCTTTATACCAACGACCAAAAGTGATATAACAGAAACTATAACTGATTTAAAGTTATTTGTAAGGAATTTCCAACTAAAAATAAGTCTAGGAGGAACATCAGGAATGGTAAATGACTGTACATTAAGAAAGCCTAGTACTTTCGTTCCCCAGTTACATCCCCTATTGGAAGCATATTCAAAGTTGGTAGAAGAGGAATTACATAGAAGTAGTAAACAAAAATCTAATAAGAACAGAATGAAAAAAGGAAATTTGACTTACAAAGCCCGAAAAACATTAGAGAAATTAAAAAATAACCCAGACATAATGATTAGGCCCGCTGATAAGGGAGGGCCTACTGTCATTATGGATATGGATAAATATATCTATAGTATGAATTTGATGCTAAGTGACAATAAATATTATACAGAGATTAGCACGATAGAAGTTGATTTAATTATTAATAATATCTCTAAGTATATGCAGTATTTATATTTAGAGGGACGAATATGTCAAGAACTATATGAATTTTGTCAAGTAGAAGAGCCTAAAATACCATGTATACAAGGGGTTCCAAAAATCCATAAAAATCCGATTGAACCACCTATGAGACCTATTGTATCCGGTAGGGGATGGGTTACGGAACCCCTATCATTATATGTAGAATCCAAACTTAGACCAGTGGTTGAGAAATATATATATATATATATATACTCAAAGATACTAAACAATTTTTAACCATGTTATATGACTTCATAGAAAAAGAAACTACAGTACCGAACTACTGGTTGGTCACTTTGGATGTAGTATCGCTATTTACCAATATTCCCAATATAGCAGGAATTGAAAGTATACGTCAATGCCTATTACAAGCTGATACTTATACTACATCACAAACTGAAAGTATATGTCATTTGATGAATATGATACTAAATAATAATGTTTTTACATTTAAGCAAAAAATATATATTCAGAAGGATGGCATAGCTATGGGCACATCATGTGCGAATAGCTACGCCAACCTCGTAATGGCTAATTGGGAAAATGAATACTTATTTGGGTTGGAATCTTATCAAAAATATGTTGCATTTTATGTTCAATTTGTGGATGATTTGTTCCTCATTTGGAAATCGGACCATGAACAGTTAAAAATCTTTGTTCAAGAGATTAATTCACTAACTGGATTTTTAAAATTTACAATGACGGCATCTCAGGAGTATATATCATACTTAGATGTATTTGTTGAGAAAATAATGGACGGGTACTTAAATACTGGAGTTCATCGCAAGGCATGTCATAGGAGTTCATACTTGCACAGGTCTAGCATGCACCCTAATCACATTTTTAAAAATGTGGTTAGGGGGCAGGCTATGCGTATGTCGAGATTGAACTCAACTGATACAGGGTATAATCAAGAAATTAAGAAATTAAAACAACAATTTGCTCAGAGATCTTATAAAACACGAGAGATAGATGAAGCCCTTGTTGACCTCGAGGAGTTAAGAAAAGGGAGAGCATATCCATTTTATGCTGATCAGAGCCAAATAATGGCAAATGGTGTAGAAAGAAATAGTGGTAACACTGAAAATATGAACGTAGGCATATACTATACACTAGATGTAGATGAAATCAGGGACGCATATAGTAAGTATTGGGAACTCCTACAGGTGGACACTGTCATCTCAGAAGTGGTAGGAAAGGAGCCCAAATTCATTTACAAAAATAAGTTGAATCTATATAGAATGTTATGTGGCCTAAATAGAGTTAATTATAAGAATAATAGTAAGAAAGAGTCAGTTAATACTAGACCATGTGGAAGATGTAAATTTTGTGACACTATAGATGAATCAGCAACGTTCATACACCCAGTAACTCAAAAATTGTTTAAATTTTACTGTGAGGCAGACTATGAAACTACACACGTGGCATATTTAGCCACGTGCCAGTTATGCCCAGCTTTTTATGTGGGTAAGACAGATAGACGGCTTAGAGATAGAGTAAGGGAGCATCTCTATAACATCAGGATAAATTCAGAGAAAAATGCACTGTCTAAACATGTAGCGTCTACCTCTATCGAACACAAATTTAAGTTTAGAGCTGTGTATGCCAATAAACCCACTATACGTAGAGGTACTATACGCAATACCACTGAATGTAATGAAAGTAAGTGGATAATTAAACTTAGGGTGGATCGTGAACCTGGATTTAATGATAGGGTCCCTATTAAACCTATTTTGAAAAATAGAAGAATAAAAGTTAAATGAATTGATTAGTTTTTGCTTATTATACATTTGATATGAAATTAGTGAATACAATGTATTTTAGATTATATATATATTTCTTTATAAGCATTATATATGTAAGTAAAGTGTATTGATTACTATATACATGTATAAATCAGGTATTGATTACTATATACATGTACAAATACATTAGATAAATAAGCAAGGAATAGTAGATAGTACAATGACGTTTTGTTAGGTACATATTATACAATGAAATTTAGGGACGTGATTATGGGGGCACCATTGAGCCTTAAATATTTGATACCAATTTTTAGTTAGTAGAAAGAAATGTTTTTTACATTATAATCTAACAATATATATATCTATTTTTATAAAAGATTCTTATAAAAGTTTTTGTGTGAGCATTGCTAAAAATGTTTATCTATTTATTAAATAATATTGTGACATCTCATTATCCTAGTATGTAATATATGTCCACTTTTAATATGGCTAACTATTTAGTTCCAGTGCACTTTGTCATTTGTATTAGATTATATTCGGTTTATTTATATACATAAATTTATAATACTCATTTCTGGGTTTAATATATAGAGTTAAATAGATATATTAATTCAAATATATCTATTTAATATTGTATATTAATAAAGCTTTCACACGCTGATTTAGCATATATATAAGTGCGTGAAAAACGCTAAGATGTATACAAGTGAAATAGTTGAGTTACTCTGTGTATATATGTATTCATCTTAACCTAGAGTATGTTTGTAATTCTTATTAAGAATGATTATGTTTTTATTGCAACTTTTGCATAAAGATGTTTTTTTAATATAACATATATAAAAATGCGCAAGCTTGAAAAAGTGGGTGAAGTGATGTATTAATTAAAGGAAGTGACGTTAATTTGAATTACATTATAAATTCATTTGAAATGTATATCAGTTATAAGTGGCCTGATGAAGCCTACGGGTGAAAGTGCTTGCCATTCTGTTGTATTTTAAATAAATATAAGGCTTTTGGATTACTATCTTGGTTGATCCGTTTTTGTTGGTGAAACAAGGTGAAACGAACGTTGCTGTTTTCAAATAGGGGATTTATTGGCCAAGAAGTGGAACGCTGTTAATATCGCACTGTTTGGAACACTAGTTTGGAAGTTCTGGTCGATTATATGATGCTGCTAAGCTGGTAATGCTTAAACATTTTAGCTAAGCTGGTAACGCTTAAAAAAATCTGCTTGGAAGAGCTGGTAATGCTTGGAAACTTTTAGTCTAACTGGTAACTTTTAGAAACTTTTTTGCCTTTGGCTTACGGATGATATATTCAGAACTGTGAAACAGTTGTAATACACTGAAATCTAATCTGCCTTACGCTCTCCTTTTTACTTTCATTTAATTACTTTGTTTCCAGAGGAGCGCATTTGAACAGCCAATATTTACATTTACATTTTTATTACTATAAAAAGCAAACCTAACACTATAATGTTCATTTTTTTTTTTTTGCAAAACGATTTGCAACTTTGACACAGGAAGTACAACAGGAAATTAAATTTACAATGGAAACAAAGGTGATTCTTAAAGTGACCAATATACTTTAAATTATTGCAGGAAATAATAGCATTTCCATTAAACATCTTGCATTTTCTCTCAAATTTATTTATATATGCAAACAAGTTTATCTATTCAAGTAGGGAATCAGAGTTAACTTAACCTTGCCTTTGTCATTCTTTGTTATACTGACTAGAATAAAAAATGCATTCATCCTGTAAATAATGTTGTAAACCAAATGTTAGTTAGTGTTTTAAAAATACATAATCCCCAGGATTCATGAAGCTTGGCGCAAGGACGGCGTTAGCCTTGCGTTGACCATGCGGCGTAGAGATGGAGCAGCAGCACCACATGCATATTAATGAAGGCACGCTGCCGCAGCGTCCATGTGCATAGAAAATGTGCGCGAGTGCAGGGGGCATGTCTAAGCACTGTATGGAGGCGTGAACAACCTAAAAAAACCTGACTAGTACAGCCTGCCTCTAATAGTAATCACTCCTGTCAGTGTCCTTGGATACTGAAATGTATGCAAAGCATACAAGACAGTTTCGTGAACACCAAAATAAAAAGTAAACACAAAGGCACATAGCTGAATATTGAGCCACCATCCCTCGAACAAATGACATTTAAAATCCCTTGCCCTTATTCCATTTTAGTGTTGATTGTTATACCAAGTGGAAGCGAAACGCAGCATGTTTGCATGCCGCTGCCCTTTGCTAAGCCTAGCCAAATGGTTAGGGTTACCACCTGTCCCACTTTGTGAGGGACTGTCCCTCTCTGGGCAGTCATGTCCTTACCAAAAATATTAAAAATGGCAAATGTCCTGCGATTGTAGGACATAATTATGTCCCATATTTTATGTAATAGTTCCATAAAATAGTTAATTCTGTATCTAAAATACCTAAATGTTACAAGAAACAGAATAAGCAACTAAACCGCTAAAAAGATAATCTGGCACTTAGGCATAAAAGTAAAGTACTCTCCTTTGTACTGACCGTGGGCATGTGTCAGCCTGTAAAATCTGATGTGTGTACCGAAGATGTCCCACTTTGGCCATTTGAAAAGGTGGCAACCCTACCAATGGTCAGAGCATTCGCTCATTATCTGCCCATTTGCGGTCCAGGTCATCCTTGTCTGGATGGCCCAAAGATGAATGGGTATTACCCGGGTCTACCTACCATGTCATGAAAGATAGGTATTTGTGTGTACCTATGTGCATGAAGTACAGCATGTGGAAGATCAAATATGCCAGGGTTGTCCTCACAACCATATTGGTACCAGAGATATGTAGAGTACGCAATGTCTTCTGTTGTCTGTGCCAAGGGCCATCAACCATATAAGGGATGGATGGTGTGTGTGGAATATGGGGGTGGGGGGGTGACGGCTAATGTAATAATTCGCCAAGGGGAGACTGGGTCGGATGCACAATAGGTGAACTGGAGGTGTACGAGTGAGCAAGTGGTTGAATCAGAAAGGAAACCAAAGAACAAACATTCACATCTGCAATACAACCTGACAGGCCATACTGCAGAACACAATCCCACAAACATATGAACATTAAAATGTGTGATACACACGTACAGAAATGTTACCGGCTCACAGCCACATAATGGTGTGGCCTGAACCGAGCCATCCAACCCCAACACGCCTGGATACATAACTGAATACCCATCATCCCCTCCACAGCACACCACCCCACTCTTGCTGAACATCCACCAAAACCACCCATACTCAGGCTGCTAGCTTGGCACAGCCATATCTGCACATAGTGCCCCCCTACCCACATCTAGTAGGCAGTTGCACCCTAGGCAGTCTCAGGCTTGCAAACTATGTATCCCATGCATGCATAACCCTACCACATTTTCAAATAGCTGGCTGAATGGGGTCCGTCATTTACAATTTTTGGACAACCCTCATAGGATAAGTGTCTGTTCTCAAGATTAGACTTTGTGGCATAACACGATGTCCACTCCTGTTGACATCCGGGCACTAGGGCTACCACCTGTCCCACTTTGCGAGGGACAGTCCCTCTTTGGCCAGTTTTGTCCTGCATAAAAATTGGAAAAATGGCAAATGTCCTGAGATATTAGGACAAACATATTTTCTATATTTAATGTAATAGTTGCATAAAACAGTTATTCTGTTTCTGAAACACCTAAATGTTAATAAGAAACAGAATAAGCAACTAAAGTACTACAAGCATAAGCATTTATGTAGGCAAAACAGTGAAGTTCTGTCCTATGTACTGGCTGTGGGTATGTTTTGCCTTGCAAACTATGACGTTTGTACAAAACATGTCCCACTGTGGGCATTTGAAAAGGTGGCAACCCTACCGGGCACAAGTCATATTAGCAGTACCTTACCACAACCCTGCTCAGCTTCCACCTGTTCCTGCAGAACCTACGACCCGGGATTAAACACCTGACCGTGGTGCACATCTCCCCACGTGCATTACTTGGAATAAATACCTTTCACATGTTCCCATGAAGCTTCCCCATAGCCATATTCCAAATAGTACATGTCCACAAATTGTATACACCACCCATGTTCCTCGTCGTAATGATGCACACAACCCCTGAATACAAACGGTACAGGTACCTCCCATATGCGGTTGTTCATATACATGGCCACGTATAACTCCAGATATGTAGTCATATATCTATAAATGTACATACTTACATTTGCATAGCTACACATCACAAATACATGCATATAAGTACTTGTCAAGTATGTGTCCAATTCATAAATATGTATACTTGCAAATGTATACATATGCCTCTCAGAAACATATGAACAGTAACATGTACTATACATATGTACACCAACCGACTGTCACATATGTTGCCAGTACTGTGGAATGCCTGTAGTAATGTCATATATCCTAATTACCATCCATACAGAATGTATCATGGATAGTTTAGTGGTAGAACCAGTGTCTATGCTGTTCCTGTTCCCGGGTCCAAGCCACCATGCAACGGCTGCTAATGTTAAATGATGCCCACAATAATGGCAGTCGGAAATAGGGTGATTATGGTGCCTCAGAGCAGACGTAAGCGGGTATGCGTGACGGTAACTGGCGGTCATTCAACAGTATGGGAAAGGTAAAAATGTATGTAGGTGTATATGCATGTGAAGGTACAGATAGATATATATATATATATATATATATATATATATATATATATATATATATATATATATATATATATATATATCTACATGAAGAATGAACATGGACACAATAAAGCAGTCCTAACAAATGTGAATGGAAACAGCAGGGGAATCCCCCATAGTATTTAGTGCTGTCTTATCAAGCCACCCTGAGGTGAGCAAACCTCTTGCATCCCCAACCACAGGTAGGATGCTAACAGTTGAACTAACTGCGTGCACA
>NC_056735.1:1005952350-1006052350 GCF_019279795.1 Protopterus annectens | reverse complement strand
CTTATGTGGTGGATTGATGTCACACCTACACAAGATATGCACAGGCCAGTAGGATGTCTAGTGTTCCACATCTGCAATATAACCATTACACAAAGGTCATAGTTGGACCATGTGGAGTCAATGTACTATAGGGTGTACACACAAGCACATCACATCTACTGTGTGTGTTGCTTCATGTCTCTGGCCATCATCCATGGCCATGTATGTACATGTGTTGGCCAAATTATTGTGACGGGCATCTATTTCACATATCTGTGTTGTCCCATATGACATACACCCATAGATGTCATATGCTCCACTGACGACATGGTTATGCAGACAAAGGGTGGTATGTTGGATATGTTTTTCAGGATAGTTAGGCAGTGTTGCAGCCAGGCCACTAGCTGTCATGGACACATCAAGATAGCACATCACATTGTGTGACATTCATATCAGGGCTATGATCCACACCAGTGAATCCTGTGGGCTGGCCATACTCCAGCTCACTGTGTAGCACTGTTTGTATTCCCCACATGTGCAGTTCTGATCTGTAGTACATGTCCCAACAGTGAACAGCACCTCCACCATTGTATGCACAGCTGTCCACACATCTGGCAATGACAGTTTGTGAGGTTTCATGTCGGTGTTTCACATAGTTTGCAAGTATTGCACATATGTAGCCATTGTGATGCATTGCAGGTTCGACCTGTATATTGTGACAGGACCATACATTACATGTACATGTGGTAAATGGCCACATGGCAGATAGATCTGTCACAGCGGAACGCCAGAGGTACCTAAATAGGAGTAACACAGTAGTATGATCATTATCCACGCCTGTATGATAGCTACAGGGTGCAATGTGCATGTTAACACATACACCAGTACAATAGACTATACTATGGAGTATGCACATGTGTGCATACACAGAGTAGCATACTATAGTATGTGGCATGTGTGTATACATGCCTTGCATATGATGTTACATTACATATTGTACAGTGACACATGTAATTATATGGAATATAGTTGTTATAGGTGCATTAGTGACTTACCAGGCAACTCCAGGCTCGGTGGTTGAGAGACACCCACCTCCACAATATCGGCTAAGGCTTGTGGATGTTGTTCTTCAGGTGTCCCCAGGTTGGCCAGTAGCTCCTCGGTATGTGAGTGGGGGCTGGGTTGGTGCCCAACCGCCTGTTGCACCTTGTTCCCTGGTGATTGCATTTGCATGTTGTTTCACCCACCTAATGAGGTCTGTACAGTGTCTGCGCACCTGCTGGTATGTGCGATTGTGGCCACCCACATCATTAACCCTCCTGCGAAGTTCCATCCACTGGGCCTCCCGCTGCTGTGCATCCTGTGGCACATGGCTGAACAGGATATCATGATTGTCATGCAGGTATGGGATGAGGGCCTCATCCTCCAAGCAGGTATAAGGGGGTAGCCTTGCACGCACCATACCTGGAAGACATAATGATGGAGACAGGTCACAGTAACTCACAGAGATATACAGAGCTACAGCTGAACATACATGTGTATCACATTTATTATGATTAAATAGTTGTCTTTGCAAATCTACATGACACTGACACCACTGACATGTTTGTGTCACGTACATGTGACACTCAATGGTGATTGGATATTATCACCATATATGTGTGTGTGTGTCACCTGATTACATTGCTCATACTCCATGTGGATGCTGTCTTGATGTGGGCATGTCTGTTTGCCTGTACTGATGTTCCTACCTATTAGCACATGGCTGGATGTGTCCACATTAATGCAGTCGATCTTGATGCTGTGTATATAGGTTCATAGGTTCATAGGTTCATACTAGGCTATCTGCCCTAGGGCATTTATAAGCCTAGCCAGAATGTGTTTGGCTTTCGCCACCCATTTTAAATTTATTTTGCTATGCCCTTTTTCGAGGTTAGTATACTGTGCCTCTGTCTTACGGTGACACAGAAGTGATACCCGGGGTAAACCTATGATCTCCCATCCACTCATCAAGATTCCTCTTGAAGAGAGTCAATGAGGGACTCTGCATAACCTGGACTGGGATTTTATTCCAGAGTGAAGGGAGCCTCTGGGTTATGAATCTGTCCCTCCAGCATGTCCTATTTATTTCAGTGCTGAGGTTCAAGTCTCTCGGCGTGCTCGATGGGATTTGGATTTTCTGAGGTGCAGCATGTCCATTAATTCCGGGTTGGACATGGCCTTATACATCAGGCACAGATCGCCTCTGAACAGGCGGTATGCCACTGAGTAGAGCTGGAGTTTCTTTAAACGGGCAGCATATGGCATCTGTTTGAGCCCTTTGATCCTCTTGGTGAGGTACTTTTGGGGTCTTTCCAGTTGTTGCAAGTGTCTGGTAAGGCACATCCCAAAAGGGGCATTGTACTCAATTATGGGCCTGATGAGGGATGAGTAAAGAGGCACGATGACCTCCCCTGATCTAGATGTGAATCCCTTCATGATTAGGTGGGCTATATAAAATGTTTTTCTAACCACGTTGGCCACGTGGTTGTCAAATGAGAGATTGCTATCAACTTGGGTCCCCAGGTCCCTAATTACTTCTTCTGTACTTAATGGATTACCACCTATGTGGTAATTTGTGGGCACTTTGTTTTTGCCAAAGGGGATGACTATACACTTTTTGGCATTTAGCTTGAGGCCATGGCTCTGGCACCAGTTTTCTGTTTCTATGAGGCCCTTTTGGAGGATGCTTGTGTTGGCTGGAGAGTCGATTATGGCACCCTGTTTGCTACACTGCCTTAACGGACATGACCTGTGACCCTGCAGACTTGCTCATGGAAGGTTTTACATGTATGTGTTTTGCCATATACATCTACATGGCACTGTAGAGCAGTTCAACATCCTGCCGTGTATCACCTGTGTTGCACATGTGATACACATGGGACACTGGCTAGCCAGATGGTATTTGCCGATATGGATATCAACTATAGCATGCACAGTCAAAGTCAACTAGTAAGCTATATGCCCTGGGCAATGTATGAATCTAGGATGAAAGGTTACCTAGCTGTAGCCTACAGGTGGGTCTCTGGGGCCAGGTGGAGCAGTGTCACATAACTGATCCACAGGGTTAATGATACATTTACCATGCGGTCATCACACCATGTCTGAGAGGGGGGTGATGTGCAGCTTTGCTGGACAGGAATGCATAATATGGCAGGACTATGTAAAGTGTATGGGACAAGGATCTGTACAGCATGTGCTGATCCTAGTACAAGGAAGGTGGATGTCCGTGAAGTATGTGTTTGAGATCAGGATGTGTATGTGTAGCATGTCCAACATCACTGGGTTGGACATGGCTTTATTCAGGGTAGGCATCATGCTACATAGTGGAGATGGGAATGGGAAGGCTGGTGTACGCCATCTGAACATGGCCAATACTCCTTAAAGGAAATATGTGATCTGATATGGGTCACTTGAGTGTTGAGTATGGCTGGACAATGATCTCTATATTCATGGATGGCACCCTGTCATAATTAGGGTTGCCACATATGACTACCTGACAGGTGTGGTGACATAACTATCACAGGAAAGACAACTACCCAGCTGCATCCCTTACACACAGTGTCCATTATGTTGACTGCTGCCTAGGTGGTAGTTCATGGGTACAGGGTTATTAACATAGGGGTGACAATGCAATATGTAGCTGTCAGATTGTGCCCATATGTCACACACCTCACCCACAAAGCCCCTTCTGTATGTTGTCCACAACACTCTGAGTCAGCTATTGTTCTTAAGTCATAGTCATTCGCATACTTCAATAGGCAGATGCCTTCTGTTAGTCTGTGTGGTATAGACTACAATGAGGGGGAGTACAATGAGTTAACCCTGTCTTACTGTAGCTGGCACTGGTGTGATGTGCATGTATTATTCAGACACCTTCTGTAGTGTTGGTTCTGCCAGCAGTCCCATTGTACAACACTACTGTGACATAGTAATGTACATCTAGTATACTCAGTGTAGGTGGAACACAGTATGTGTGATGATGTCCTATGACCTGGCAAGGTTATGATATGCAGTGTGAAATCAACCTTAATGTCATCTACATCTGTACTGCTGACATCAAATAATTCAATCAAGGTTCATGGCCTTTCAGACCAGACTCAGCAGGGTAGTAGTGCAGTACTTCCCATTATCAGTGGTGTCTCCCCCTTTGTGGGTTGTGATACCTGTTGGTGTGCACCATTCAGTGTGTAGACAGCCTGACATGAAGCTATGTTTTACATGATGTGTATGTGGAGAGCAACTTGTTTTGCCATATGTGTATGATACAACCTGGGATGTGGACAGGTCCCATGCAGCCTGAGTGCAGCTTGTACCTGCATAGTTGTGGTTACAGGAGCTCTGTAGTGTACATTGATATATGATTGTGTACCTGTTGGGGGGGCAGTGTGTTTATGTTATCCAAGACCCTATCTGGATTGCTTATTCATGCTCAGCACTTGTTCAGAACTTGTAAGCACTACGTAAGCTACTAATTATTATAGCACTCAATCTTCTTTATTTCCTAGAGGTAAACAGTTTTTGCACATACTTTTCTCACTTGCTTAGAGTAAAATAGCTCTTGTACTCACTTTCCTCACTTATCTAGGGGAAAATAGTTTTATATTCAGGCATGTCCAAGGGTCAGCTCCCAGTGTTCTCTCCTGTCTATCTGATGAATCTGGACATCTTGAGGCAATGTAGACATTGCTTCATGTACACAGACAGCCATCTCCGCCTACCACCCAACACTAGAACCTGTGAGAGATGCACTTATCTAGCCAAACTGCAGGTAAAGCTCTCTCCAACCAAGACTGATCCTGACAGTCATGTGGAGAAGGTAAACATTTGCACCACACCACATTCATCACAAAGTCTCACTAAATCTACACCATAATTCACACATAGTAACACAAAAACATTGGCGGAGGCTCTCAATAATAATCTGCCTAGGCAACAGAGACCTCCAAAGCGGAAACGCAAGCAGCCTCCATCCCCCAACACAACCCCAATGGCACATAGCCCACAGAGTCAGTGTGCCACTCAACCACAACCAATAAGGAAAATCAACGTACCCAACACACTAGTCATAGGTGACTCTATAGTCAGGCACTCTGATGTTCCACTCATCAGGCTAAACAAGGAGAAGGTTACTGTCAGCTGCCTATCGGGTACCAGGATCCGCCACATAACCCACGCACTCAGATCACCCCACATCAAGTACAAATATGACTCTGTCATTGTCCATGTTGGTGTGAATGACCTGAGACATACCTCCCTTGACTACATATAAAGAAACATGGAAGAGCTCTCCGATCTTGTAGGCCAGGCAGGTATGACCCTAGCCCTGAGTAGCATTCTGCCATTGCCCAGAATGATACTGCAGTACAAGGACAAAATGATTGACTTCAGTAATTGGCTAAGCTTCTGGTGTCATTCTAAGGGGATCCAGTATCTGTCTGCTTGGGATGACATGGTCGACAGACCACGATGCTTTGCCACAGATGGCCTGCACCTGTCACCCCTGGGATTCCAGATACTGGCTAAGGCTCTTGCTGCCCCTATAGTGTCTTCTTTGGGCAAGGTTCAAATAACATATTCACCAACATAACAGGAACAGGCAAGCACAAACTGAGGGTACTGCTACTCAATGCTGGAAGTCTAAATCTCAAAATGCACACACTTGTGGCACTCCTTGTAATGGAGAACATCGATATCTGTGCAGTGACTGAGACCTGGTTCACGGCTCCAGAGAGCACCCCTGCACTACCAGGCTATAACTCATAGCACACTTTTTGGCCATGTAAATTGGACCAGAACACCCAAGGCGGAGGTGTGTCCATATTCATTAAGGATATCCACCCCTCCAGACTAGTTGCTTAGCACAATGCATCCGAGGTTATCCAAGTGCAACTACCTTTGGGCTAAACTGCAATCCAAATTGTAGCTTACTACAGATCCCCTACCATGCCCCTAGATTCCCACCCCTCTTTTCTTGATGTACTGGAAATTATTAGGGTCCAACCAAACACCCTACTAATGGGAGACTTCACCTACCCCACCATTAACTGGGGTAACTACTCATGTACCAACTCATTAGCTCAATGCTTTCTGGAATTCATAAACACCAATGGCATGGATCAAATTATCCACACATCCACCAGGGGAAACAATATCCTAGACCTAGGCATTACCAACATGAGTGACCGGTGTTCCACACCTGAAGTCAACTCCTCGTTGGTCCGATCCGACCATAAGCTAAACACTCTTAATATCTACATCCCGCCCCAACCCCCCATTAAGGAAACCACAGTATAATATTTCTACAAAGCCAAATTCATGCTTCTTAAGACAGATGTGGTGAACTTCATGACACCCTTGCAGAGGGACAATACAGTTACAACTGCTGAATCCTACACAAATGCACTCTATAAGCACTTACACGAGTGCATGGATTGTGCTATCCCAAACAGAACAAAGAAGGTATACTCCTAATTAAGAAAGCAAATATGGTGGTCCCCTGCCATAAACAGACTGTACAACAGAAGGAAGACACTGTTGCAAACGAGAGTACAATCCCATGCATGGAGGTGCTCCCTGGTCAGCCTCAGTAAGAAGCTGAGATCCCTTATAAGATCCTCCAAAGCTAGCTACAGAAACAAAACCGCCACCAATTCCAAGGACAACCACAAAGCTTTCTATAGCTATGTCAAATATCTTGATGTCAACACCCAGATCTACTCTGAGTTACAGCACAAAGGCACGAACATTACAAAACCAACTGATATTGCCAACATCCTGGCAGATAGGTTCAGTGCTACCTTTCCCCCCTCTCACCCTCTAATGGGCCCATATCTATACAGGAAGAATGCAGAGTCCCTGTAATCACAACTACGCAGGTAAAAGCTGCACACTCTAAAGCCAATATCACAGCATCCATGAGACCAGATGACATCCCAGGCTGCATTTTACATGAACTTCAGAACGTACTGGCTCCCCATCTACGCACCATGTTCAATAATAGCCTCGCATCAGGCTTTGTGCCCCCTAAATAGCGCACAGCAACAGTTATCCCACTCCACAAAGGTGGCGCCACAATGAACCACGGGACCTATTGCCCTATAGGCCTGACTAGCCTGGTCTGCTAGGCTATGGAGCACATCATCATGAATCTCAATCATAGAGTCATTGGATACCTCCAAACCTTTGACCCCTCCCAGTTTGCCTTGGTTAAGGGCAGACCATGCCTCCTAAACCTGGTGGACTTCTTTGAGACAGTTACCAAGGCATTAGATGAGGGTAAGGAGGTCCACACAGCCTACCTTGATCTCTCAAAGGCTTTCAACATCATTCCCCATTCTGGTATTATCGACATACCCATCCACCTGAACATTAACCCCAACGTCATGAGATGGTTTGCAAAGTGGATCACGGACAGAACCCACATGGTGGGAGTTGCATACCCTAGGTCCGACTGTAAACTAGTTACAAGTGGCGTCCCTAAGGGCTCAGTCCTAGGAACCCTCATGTTTGGTATATTCTTCTCTGAGGTACAGGCAAGCACAGGAGGGCTTTGGCTGAAAAGGTTTGCAAATAACTGCAAACTAGGGGCCAAAATTGTTTCCTCATCTGATATAGACACCCTCCGGAAGGGTCGCACTGAAATGGATACCTGGTGTCAATATCATGGCCTCAAGCTGAATGCCACAAAGTGCATAGTCATCCCCTTTGGATAAAACTAATTACCCGTGGACTACCACATAGGTGCTAGTCCCCTACATACAGAAAAGGTAATAAGGGATCTGGGAGCCCCAGTAGATATCAATCTCTCCTTCGATGACCATAATGCCAAGGTGGTTAAAATAACCTTCTACATGGCCCCCCAATCTCTAATGGGTACGCATCCAGAACAAAGGAGGCCATTGTGCCTCTCTACTCATGACATATTAGACCCATTAAAGGATACAACACCCCATTTGGGATGTACCTTACAAGACAACTGCAACAGCTTGAAAGACCACAACAATACTACACCAAGAGGATTACTGACCTCAAACAGATGACCTATGCAGCTCAACTAAAGAAACTCCAGCTGTACTCGGTTGCATACCGCGTACTCACAGGTGATCTCTGCTTGACATACAAGGCCCATGTCCAACCCAGTATTACTGGATATGCTCCACCTAAACAGAAGCCCCTGAGAGCCACATGCTCTAGGGATATGCACCTAACCACAACATTGACCAGGATGTGCTGGATGGATAGATTCCTGACCCGGAGACTCCCCATGCTTTGGAACATGATTCCAATGTACATCAGGCAAGGCCCCTCACTAGCACTCTTCAAGAGAAACCTTGATGGGTGGATGGGAGACAGACATGTACCCCAGGGATCACTGCAGTGGCTCTGCTGGACAGAGGCACAGGGAACTAATGGCTCTACCGTTCAGAGGCACAGGGAACTAACCTAAGGAGGTGGCAGAAGCCAACACACTCTAGCTAGGCTTATAAATACCCTTGGGCAGACAGCCTAGTACCTACCTTTGAACTTATTATATGTCTTATGTGCATGGATAGTTAACTAGCTCTTCCATTTTACTTTGCCATCATGCTGTTAAACTGTCGGGTGACTACAAGTCATATGTATCCTGTTATTGTGTATTCTAAATGCCAATAGACATAGCTAATGTTTGCCTAACATAACAGTAATGCTGTGTAACTTGTAATACATATCTGCCTACAATACTGTACATTACACAGTTATTAGCACAATATCCCACAATGCAAATCATAATTGCACAGTAGGCCAACCTTTGACATGTTATTCTCAGTAATACACCGATACATATGCCTACTGTTACAATATATCAACATATACTATCCCCTGTTATGGCACATACTTGTTGGACCAACCCTGCCACTGATAGTGGCTGGTGAGGATTAGTTGGGTTCAAAGCCCTTATATAGCATCCCTTGTGGTGTATGTGGTGTTTGCCTTGTGACCTGCAGCAGTACACACATAAATACTACAAGCGTTACTATGCTCAACAATACATCACTACAAGATAACTGTTTCCACTATATGCATTCCTTACAGTTTAAATATTACAGAACAGGTACTACATACACAGACATACTGAGTGTTATACATACCTTATTAGTAGCCCGAGATGTCATTGACTGTTATTTCAATCCATTTCAGTTTGTGTTTCAATCTTCTTTGTAACATTATGCTGGTATATACAGATGCTTTGAATGTGTGATAAGCCATCCTTTTATAGTTAAATATCGGTAACGTGCTATCCTGACCACCAATTGGTGTTCCAAAATAGTTAATTAGATGCACATCAGCTGTGCAGCTACTCCATTAGCCAATACCATGGCAACAGTGGTGTATAATTGAGTACTCCACTTGGGCGTTGTCCCTTTGCCTTACTTTCAAGGAAGACTGCCTGGATGTGTTGTTTGTGATGTATTTCAGCAGCTATATGGAGACAGACAGAGATCTATTAGCTTCATGACTCCCGTGGATTGTGTGTAACGGCTAGAAGATGTTCTACATGTGAGTACAGCTGTTATATTTCAGAACATTGCTACTTACGCAGGGTTTGTTTGTACCTTATACTTCTGCAGATGTTTCAGTTTGGCAAGGATGTTTGGGCAGCTCAAGGCTATATGGCTATGCATGAAAAGTTAAGTGGTTTACAGTGTGCTCACCAGACATCTTTGGTTTGGTGTACATGTGTATCATACTGTGCTATTAATCAGTAATTGGTAACACTTCCTGGTGTACAAACAACCCTCTGAAATGGGATTAATGCAAACAAACCCTGTAACATCAGCAGCTGTTCCATTGTATAACAGCAACTATTTCACATAGGGCCATGTTAGTGTGTCTCTGACAAGGTATGTTAAGGCTTCTGCAGCTGTCATACATTAGTGAATGATTTGTGATGTTATTACAGTTTGTATTGTAATTTGTTTGGGTGTGGGGGAGATGGTGGGTGTACATAGCAGGTGTGTAGGAACTGCTTTTATACATAATCAATATGTGTGTGAGGGTTCCTTCCCTATTTGAACACCTATCCTTTAGTGGACTAATACTATGGTAATTGCAGGCTGATTCATTAAGGCACTGTTAATTGGTTCCTGTATAGCATGCAGGTGATGTAAGTCCTTGAATCCTTTCGGCAATACATCGGAATGTAATAAAGTGTTGCTACATGAAAGCTGTGTATTTCTGTCATAGGTATTTTCAGTCACTGGAGTTGTGTTGGTGACTGACCCTTTTTGGCTAGGGTTGCCACCTTTTCAAATGGTCATAATGGGACATTTTCGGGACACACATCAGATTTTACAGGCCAACACAAACCCATGGTCAGTACAAAGGATAGAACTTTCCTTTTTTGCCTTAATATAAGCTTATTCTTGTAGCAGTTTAGTTGCTTATCCGGTTTCTTGTAACATGTAGGCATTTTAGATACAGAAAGAACTATTGTATGCAACTATTACATTACATATGGGACATAATTATGTCCTACAATCTCAGGACATTTGCCACGTTTAATATTTTTGGTCAGGACACAACCGCCGAAAGAGGAACTGTCCCTCGAAGAGTGGGACAGGTGGTAACTCTATATTTGGCACATGTCCATAGCACATATTTGTAATAGTGTTTAGGCATATACTCTCCATATCCTTTGTTCATAAAGTTTGGTCATGGCGGAATGTGTGATTGCTATGGTCCATGTTATACTCATATATGAACACTTCAACCACTGTATATGGGATACCTATGGAATCCCAAATGCACACAATTCCGACGCTCACAGTACCGGATCCAGACTCCCACACCCAACATTACCAACAGCATCAGTCAAACTCGCGAAAGTAACACAAACATGGAACACACACATGCACACACAGACACACTGCTACCCACCACATCCAAACAAACCATCCTATACTATGTATGAGCAGGTGGGCAAGCCCCCCTACACCCCCCATGTGGGTGGCTGCACTCCCCACACTCCCCCTACTTTAATATTCTGCCTCCTCGATCACACAAACAGATGCACAAAGCAAACCCACACCCACACATTACAGTCCCCCAGGAACACACACCACACTCAGAACACACACTTACACACACTACAGCCCTCAGAAACACACTTGCACACAGTAGCCTACTTAAACCGCAACACCAGAAGCACTGATTAAATGTTTCTTAACATCGGGATTTTAAACCTTGTGCTTCTGGTGTTTCGATACTGTAGTCATTAGGTCTTTAAGCCTCGTGATTACGTGCATCGGTATGTCAAGCATTTGGTATTTGATAGATATCCCATTTATATGTACCTCCATGGTTATGTAGATGTTGTTAATCTATCTATATATCTACATATATATGTATAGCTCCTTATATCGACATATATAGCTCTCTCTCTCCCTCTCTCTCTCTCTATATATATATATATATATATATATATATATATATATATATATATATATGTAGCATACACCTTTCATTGGATACATGCCAATTTGTCCTATTTCCACACATTCCTACCTTTTGTGTTTTAACCTGTCAGAATACACAGCTGGCATTGGTACATCTCAGGTAGCTTAGTGGTAGGTTATTGTGAAGATTGTGTACATGGTTGCGTGTTCTAATCCTGGCAGTGGTAATTTTACCTCTCAAAGCAGGCACTGGTAATGCAAGGATGATTAACACACATTTCAGCAGTTGTGTGTTTCGAATGTTTATTATTCTGTGGAATACTACCTATATATGCAATCTGTGGTTAAGATATACTATGTAACATGTAAATCATCTCTGACTTTATTGGGATTTGAACCAGGACTGCACAGATATTATGCAAATGCTGTAGCCATTACACTATTGACATTAATGTTCCTTCTACCTATTTCCTATGTCCATGAATCCTATGTATAAGCTTGGCTACACAACAGGCGGAGCCACCCACACCCAGTGAGCTTCTCAAAATACCGACATGACACATGAATTGAGAGACTATACATTAACATCCTAACTACATTTGGCATAGTCACTCACTGACACACTTCAGGGGAAACCTTGATGTGTGACTGGCCAACAGTATATACACCCCTGGGATCATGTGTCCCAGACACATACAGCCAGGGTGTGGGGGAGCCACTCCAGTTCTTCATGCTGTTGGTTTGTCATGTTAACATGCCCTTTTGAGATCACTATGTGCCCCTATCACCCTACAGCACACCAGTCTTCAATAGCTTCCAGCAAATCTGCCTGGAATCACTTCATTGGCTATACTTGACAGAGGCTCAGTTACTTCATCAGTGGTGCAGGTAAAGCCACCACACTGTAGCTATGCTTTTAAATGCCCTTGGGCAGATAGCCTACTACCTCTCTGTGAACCTCTACAGTAGAGGCCATCTTCAACATCATATGCGATTATACAGAACTTTCTGATCACAATATACAGTGTAAATTCACCATGTAGTCAGACAACACTTAAGTACAGCAATAGCATGCAGATTACTGATACATAATCACACCAAAAGCCTATCTTGGAAGCTAGTGGACATGTATAGGTTTCAGGCTTTGTATTGCTTACCAGTAGGTTACCTACAGGAAAGATGGGACACAAGCACAGATGGGATACATGCCTGCAACAATGCCATACCAACTTGCATGTGTCAGCCTAAGCCTTTGGAATGCTGGCCAAGTCTATTGGCGCACCCATGGTGCCATTTTTAGGCAGGTGTCAGAGGTGGATCTCACCTCCATGAACTGCACAATAGTGGAACCAATGAGGGTTAGGCTACTCAACACCAGGATAGTACTCACAACATGCACGCACTCACTGCACCCCTCAGTATGGACAACATCTACATCTGTTATGTGACTGGGACCTGTATAAGGCTCCTGTGAGCACACCGGCACTACCAGACTAAAACCCATAACACAAATTTCAGCCACTGTACATGGACTGGCACAGACATGGACGGGGTGTATCCATATTCATCGGGGATACCTACACCTCCAAGTTAGTGGGGCAGCATGATACCTCTGTGATCATCCATGTGCAGCTAACATCAGCCACGACTGCAATGCAAACTGTGAGCTGCTACAGATAACCCTCCATGACCCAGGAGCACCAATACAACTATCTGGAGACAGTGGTAAACATGACAGTCCTACCAGACACCCTGTTGATCAATGTTGGCTACCCTACACAACTGGATAACCTACTTGAGTATCCACTTCCAGGCCCAGCACTTCCTGAGATTTATCACCTCATATGGTCTGTATTAGTTAGTAGACGGACTAACAAGAGGTGAAAACATACTAGAAGTGGTAATCACTGACGTGCAACAGGTGCACTACAGCAGAGATAAACCGGTCACTGTTTAGATCTGACCATGAACTATTCACTGATGATTTCTACTCCCAACCATCTCCCCCACCCAAGGAACACACAGTGAATACCTTTCCTACAGCTAAATTTACAGTACTAATGACAGAGGTGGGAGGGTTCACAGCCCCCATGTTCAGGGATGACACTGCTCAAGATACAAACAGAATTACGAATGCATTCTATAAGCACCTACAAAGATGTATAGGTTGTGCCATCGATGGTAAACCAGGACTAGCTACTCCTACACAAGGACACCAGTCTGCTGAACCCCTGCATTATACTGGCTATACAACAGAAGTAGTACAGTAGTCCAGAACAACAGCAAATCCCAAGACATGCAGACGTCCATGACCAGTATTAGCAAGATACTTATGTTACTCATGTAATCATCCAAGGCTGACATCCACAGGTAAATAGGTAGGGATTCGGAATATGACCACAAAGTCTTCTTTGGCTATGTCAAGGATGTAAGCAGTAACACACAGATTTGCACTGTGCTGGTGCAATATTGCACTGAATATACTGACCCTACTGATATCACCAACATACTTGATGATACATTCGGAGCAAGTTTCACCCCCTACTGGGCCCACAACAATACCCAAAAGGTACAGTTTCCGGGACATATTAGACATACAGGTGGTAATGGCCCTTTCAAATGACATGACAGAGCATCAGTGGAGGCAGATGGTGTCTCAGATTCCATCCTGCATACACTACAAGACAAAGTGGCCCCCCCGCCTAATATAGCAATTCAACATCAGCCTCTACACAGGCTACATGGCCATTCACTGGCACATGGCAACACCTATTACACTCCACCAAGGTGGTGACACAACTGACCATGGTAACTACCACTCCATAGGCATGAGTAGCCTGATCTGCATGGCTATGGAGGGCATCCTCATGGCACTCATTAACATAGACAATGGTAACCTCCAGACACTTGACCCAACCCAGGTCACCTTGATTGAGTGCAGATCATGCCTACTGAACCAGTTTGACATCTTACAGCCACCTAGACTTTAGGTGTGGGGTGTGGTAGTTCACACATACTACCTGGACCTCGCCAAGGGTTTTGACACCATTCCCCACTCAGGTATTATTTCTACACTCACCAGCCAGTACTTACACGCATACATCACAGGTTGGTTTGCCAACAGGCTTACGCACAGAACCCATATGTTAAGCCTAGCAGCCTCCGGGTTCAACTCTTGACCAGTCACAACTGGTGTCCCACAGGACTCAGTCCTGGGACCCCTACTGTTTGCCATATACTTCTCAGAGGTACTGGCTAACACAGGTGGACTACAGCAGGCCGTGTTTGGTGATTACTGCAGACTGGAAGCCATAACTGACAGTCCAGCTGTCACAGATGTCCTTCAAGGGGCCTCACATAGACGAACACAGGGTGTCAGAATGATGGCCTCCAGCTAAAGGCCACATACTGCATGGTCATTCCATTTTGGGAAACTACACACACACATATTAACACATGAGTGGCAGAGAGTATAGTTCAGATGACATAATGGGTATGTGGGGACTGCATTACATAGTGATCTCTCCTTTGACCGTCATATGTGCGAAGTAGTTAGGACATCCATCTATGTAGGCCATCTGATTACTTAAGGGTTCACATCTAAACAGACTTAGGTTATTGTTCCCCTTTACTCATCAGTCATCAATCCCATCATCAAGTATGATAACCCATTTTGGATGTACCTCAGAAGACACATCTGACAGCTGGAAGGGCCATGAACGTACCTCACATAGAGGGATAATGCCCTCAGACATGTGTCCTATGCTGCCAGACTGCATAAACTCATGCATTACTCAGTGGCATCTCGTTTACTCAGAGATGATATTTGCTGGCCAACAAAGCCATGTCCAAGTCAGGCTTAATGGATATGTTCCACCTATGGGCATCCATGTCACAATGACCCACACACTGTAATGAGCTACAGCTTGCCACAACCATAACTAGCAGATGCTGGAGTGACAGATTACTGTTACAGGTACTCTCCATTATTTGGATCTACATCCCTAATTACATTATACGGAACCCCTCACTAACACTCCAGGGAATCCTTGCAGAGTGAGTAGGGAACAGTGGATGCACCCCAGGGATCCCACAATTGGCTCTGCTCCACAGAGGGACAGTTAGTTAATCAATGGGATGGCGACAGCAGACACATTTTGGCTATGCTTATGACTGGCCTCGGGCAGTTAGGCATGTATCTATCTATGTATCTATGAACCTATACATACAGTACTGACACATGCTGATAGCTTAATTTACTGTTCAGGTATTGACTTATCTTATGCAAATGGCAGTTGTGTGTACAATAGTTGAGGGCTGCCTATGTAGGATGCACACAGTAGACCACCTATACATGACAATTTACTGGTGGTCGTGTGTGTGTGCCATCCATGTTTACTGTGTGTGCAGGTGGAGAAGGGTGTCAGTCCATAGGTGCCTACACTGTCAGTGTGTGTGCTATGCATTCCCTCTTTGCCATGACATGGGCATAATGGGCACTCCTCCATCTGCCTACTGGGGCTGGCACAGTGTGTTCATGGTCAGAGTCCCACTGTGCCTGTGTGGCTCTTGGCAATGGTGATGGGCTGTGAGGGCCTTCACCATTCTGTCCCTGCTGCAGCTGTTTCTGCAGGATCATATTGTGTAGCATGGCACATACTATGAAGATGTGGGCACACATGCCTGGAGAGTACTGCAAGGCTCCACCAGATATGTCCAAGCAACTGAACCGTGATTTCAGCATCCTAAACACACACTCTATGATGATTCTGGTTTCTGTGTGTGCCTCATTATGGTGTTCTTGCGTGGCTGTGTGTGCATTTCTGATGGGAGTCATCATCCACGGTTCCAGTGCATAGCCAGCATTCCCCACTAGGTGGCCATATGGGATGTCCCCCCTGGAAAATACCTGATACAGCTGTGAGGCATGCCAGATGTGGGAGTCGTGATAGCTTCCAGGCTGCCAGCACACACATGCATGGTAATGCCCTGGGCATTGCACACGACCTGGCAGTTGATGGAGGGGTATCCCTTGCGGTTTATGTAACAACTACCCTGCTCACTGGGTGGTGTCTTGATGTGTATGTGCGTGCAGTCTATTGCACCCAGTACCTTCGGGTAGTCTGCCACACGTTGGAAGAGACGCATATTGCTGGCCAACTCCTCCTGCATTCGGGGGAAGTATATGTGTTCATTGGCGTGTGGTAACATGGCATCCAGGAACTGGTGGATTATCCTGGATGCTGATGCCTGTGAAATCCCCATGATATCCCCAGTTGGCCTTTGAAAGGTACCTGTGGCTAGTATTCTCAAGCTTACACATACCTTCATGTCCACTGGGATGGGTTCCCCTCTGTTATTTCTGGCTCTGAGGCATGGCCAGCACAGCTCAACAAGTTTCTGTATGGTGTCCCTGTCCACCATGTAATGCTCTACTATCTCCAGATCATGTAGCCCCTGGCAGGTTATCCTGGGTCTGAACACTCTTCTCCTCCTCCGGTGCCTGAGATGGTTGTCAGCATCATCCTCCACACCACCGTCAATCTCCAACACATGCTGGTGAATCAATGCTATGGCAGCCCCTAACATGTACATATTAAAAGTTCCCCATCTGTATACACCAATGGTGCAGAGTGTCTGGGAATACACAAGTGTGTGTGTGGGGCTTTTACACTTTATACTATTGTGCAATGGATGCTGCTGGTGTAATTGGGTGTGTATGTGCAATTCCAGTTGCAGTGTATCTTAATTATGGGTTTTACAGCAGGTACTGCTATTGTAGGGCCTTTGGTGTTGACTTACGCTTGGCTGCCATGATTCATCTATTGCCCTTTACTTCACTTTTCAACCCGATTCCCCTCCCATTGTCAGGCATGCATCCAGCTGCCTGCTTTCTTGTTTTGTACTTTCCCAACCCAGGATTGTCTTGCAAAATGTGTTATGCAGCTGATCTACTGCTAGTTTGCTTTGTTCTGCTGTGACAGTTCTCTTTTCTTTGCAGTACGGCACCTCCTCTTTCCTGTTCTGCAAGTAGCTGCTAGTAGCCTTGTTAGCTGTTGTCAATGGCCCACTGTGAGTTCCTAGGTGTTAATTACTCATTTGTACTCTAATTACCATGCTGCAGCATTTCCTTATTGTCTTCCCGTATCCTTCCTGTTTCAGTTATGTTGCGCGCCGCGCAGAGCCATTTACCGGGTTTAGAGCACGTTTTCATCCACGTTCACATGCACTTTCATTTACCTTCTGTGCTCTCAGCTAAGCAAAGCTATGGCTACTTCCACACCCCTATCCTGCGGCTTTGCTTAGCAACAGGCAACCCGGATTAGCAATTCTGTAATGTGCTTACAGCTAAGGTGGCGCACCCCTCTCTTGATGTCATGTTTATCTCCAGGCCACACCTCGGTGTTGTACCACTACACTGTGTGGTACATCCTTACACTGGTGGGGATTTTGCAATTCAGTATTACTTGACTCATTTGCATGGCATTGACTACTAATTCCTAGTTACCGCGCAGAACACTGTCACAGACCCTTAGCAACTCTTGCACCATGGTTGTGGTGTAGCATGCATGCCATTGACTATTATGGGGAATTCAAGAATTGTGTTACATTGCAGTTTTATGACATATAAATATATTTTCATTGTGATCTCATTTGCGCACCGATGCACTGCAATTTTACTTTGCGTTAGTGTGGCCATGACATTAAATGTTATTTTTTATGTGTTGTGCATGTTTTTTTATGCTATTGGCTATATATTTAGCCATTGGCATATATTAACATTATAATACGCAAGTTTGGTCTGCTTTCATGGCTCCGATTTTATGTTTGAAAAAATGTAAATCGTTTTTTAGGTTTACATTTCTGCATGCTTACTCTACACCTGCACCACTTAATGAATCGCTATATACCTTCATTTGCATGCTACACTGCTGTGCATGGTTTAATTAGCATACCTGCACCGGGAGCTGGGCAGCTCTGGTGTACGCTGGTAGTGCACGTGGAAACAGCTCATACCTGAATCGCTTGGTGGCCATATTTGGCATTAGATCACCGATGCTAAGCCTGCGCCTGGCGCAAGCTTCATGAATCCTGGGGAATGTCAGTTGTCATTTTAAATCCCATATGCCAAATACTACACTTTATTACATTACAAATTGCAAGATTTTTTGTTAAGATGTCAAATCTTATAAATCAGTTTTGCTACCAGAATCTTGTCAATTGCACATTAAGTTAAATGAAATGCAGGAATGTGATTAGAACTTTCAACAAAATAAAGCATAGTAGTGATAAAGTGAGACAGATACCATGTGAAAAATGACATTCATCCCACCGAGTAATATGCAAGTCGTAATTCTCTGTGATACTTTTTGGATGCTGTTTTTGGGGCTACATTAAGGCCAGTAAAGCCAAAAAGTAAAAAGTCATTGCTATTCAGAAGCCATATAGCTGAAACACTTGATGTCCTTAAGGTGTCATTTGCATATTTCCCATGGGCCTCCATTACAGGAGGTCTAAGATATCTTACAGTGAAACATCTGTCTTGGCTAGGTTTTGCTTGTAGTTTTCACATATGAATATATATCAAGACCATTATTACTGGACATGCTCACTGTGTTTAATTATCAATGTACATGTAACAAATAATTGCAAAAATAATGCATGTTCTTTCAATGTCCAGACCTTTAAATTCATGCAAAATAACATTTTCATTTCTTTTATTGTTGTCCACTAAAAAAACAAACAAAAACATTTTCTATACTAACTACCGTTAATATTTGTTCATAGTACTGCATAGGTAATCAATACTCATTTTATTTATTTAATTATTTTTAATTTGTAAAATCAGACCTTTTTCCCTTGAATAATCCAGTTAATGCACATCCTGTCATTATTTTTTAAAATCTACCATATAGATTTTCTCTGTCAATTGATACCATCTGGTTTCTGCAACACCAGAAAAGTTAATTCTGTACTTTATCTAAACTTCTTACCCTGTCTATAAAACCCACAAAAGTATGACAACTGATTTGGGGCATCTGTGTAACCACTGAAACAGTCTCATTGACAACATTATCTTTAGCATGCCTTTATATAGCAATTTCTATCATAGCTTTGTATTAGTCAATGTTGCAAAGCCAATCAATGCATTTATTAAGCTGATGTCCTTTAAAATTTGATGAAATTCTATTACTCCTCAGAGAATGAAGTACAACAGCTTTGTACAAATAAATACATTTCCAGTCTTATGAAACTGTGTCACAGTGTGGATTAAGAAGACATGTAGACTCTCACCTTTTCACTCATTGTTTATGTATCTTATTCTTTGTAAAGTTACCATTTTAATCTTAGATGCTATATTGCACTTCATCTCAAGCAATACAAATTATCGCTTAACTATCATAAAATATACATGTTATTTTTTTTCTAACAACTCAGATCATTACAGTTTGAAAAATTATACATCATATCACGTTAGCATGTTCAGCTGTTAGACATACATGCAAAGACAATGCAGTTTCCTACTGGCACCTCTTTAAAAAAATATGTATAATGCAAACTGTGACATCTGTTTAAAAACTGGTCCCTCAGTCTGCTTGTGCACAAAGCAGTCAAAATGTCTTTAAAATCATTCTTAAAAACACTGTTTTCACTATATACAAATCTGGGGTTAGACTCAGAAAGTCTCTCCATGATGCAGAACCCTTATCTTAGAATGGGTTGTTATGCTTTTCCCATGGTGGGGGCTGTGGCATGGACAATGGTCTCAATGGGGAAGCTGTGTGCTACTGCAGCAGTCTTAGAAGTGGTTAAGGCTAATAAGCCACATACTATCCCCTAGAAATTGCAGCAGTTCCTGATTAACTCAACAGAGTGATTTAAAGAATTTCTCTGTTTAGTTATTCTTTTTTCCTTTGAGGAAAAGTGAATGCTGTCTTCTAGTGATGCTCATCTATTCATTTCTATGAGAGTATTCACATTACAGGTAAGTACAGAGGAGCCATATATCTGTGTGTGTGTGTGTGTGTGTGTGTGTGTGTGTGTGTGTGTGTGTGTGTGTGTGTGTGTGTCTGCACGCATGTGTGAATGTGTGTTTGTGTGTGCATGTGCATGAATGCATAGGTTCATAGGTACTAACTAGTCTGTTGAACTGTTAGGTTTTTAAGAAGTCAAGCCTTAGATTCCCATGGTAGGTTTTAGCTCTTATATTTTGGGTATGAATAACTCAGAGGTAAGTGTAACGAGGATATATTGGGACATTTACTTGTTGCCCCTATACATGAGGGACATGGATTCAAAACTGTGCACAAATTTGTAGTTTGTCATCTATTCATGTAAATTATGTTTGTAGAGAGCAATATAAGTGCTTCACTTTTTGTGGAGTGAAAGACAGTTCCACAGAGGAGGTATTCTCTGTTATAAATACGTATCCTACCAACATGTTTTGCTTATGTTGCAAAAGAGCTAGCAGTCGATCAAGTGGGTATCCATGCTATCATTGGACTTGTAAATGTGTAATAATTCTGTCAGGATAGGGTCTGTTGAGTTTCTATATATGAGGCATAGGGTGTCTCGTAGCAGGCTGCATGATAGCAAAAAGAGGGGCAAAGCTGTGAGACAGTTCTCCATTTCTGTGATTTATGCCTTTGATTCATTTAGTGAGAAAGAGTTGTGGACCCTACAGTTATGTCAAGAGTTTGGCCAGATAATATAGAATGGAGCATTCATTTCACTATTCAGTCTGAAGAGAAACAAGCACAGTAGAATAATTACATCCCCGGATGCCATTGCTTTAGACATAAGCTGTGTGAAGAAAAATGATTTCCTTAAAAGAGTGGATATATGATGATCAAAGGACAATTTGTTGTTGACAAAGTTCACAAATTCCTGACTAAGGGATACATTTTCAAGGGTGAGTTGGCAATATAAAAGTTACAAGGGAAGTCATGCCTGATGAAGGATAGAGTTATCCGTTTCTTAACATTTAGTTTTACTCAATGGTTTTGACATCAGCCATTTGTCAAAGGCAATTGAAGTCCTGGGGTTTTGGTATCCTCAGGAGAGTTTATGATAGCACCAAGTTTGGAATCATCTGCAAACTTGGTTATCCATTAAACCTTAGCATTTAATTTGGCCCTTGAGAAAATAAGGCCAAAGAGATGTGGTCGATGGACTGTAATCCGTGGTACATTGCTAGTCTTTTGGAAGAGTTAGTAGCCACCCATCCTAATATCCTCAGTTGTGTTGCATAGATTCTGAGCTAAGTACTAGGCTAGCTGTCCTTATTGGCCTTTTGAGCCTAGCTAATTTTCCTTTCAAAGGTATGAATCAAACTTTGTACCCTGTGTCTGTGAGGTAAACATCTTAACCATTATACCAAACCCAAACCCTCTTTTGATCCAGTTTGCTATCAAATGAATTACATAGGGATTTAAATTTTGCTGGGATAGTTTATCTATGACATCTGAGTGTAGAATGGTGTCAAATGTAAATGAGGTCTAGATATACAGTGCTTATTCATTTGCCCTCATCTATTACTTCAATACTTTCTCAAAGAAATGGACAGGGTTAAGTAGGCAGGATCTGCCTCTGATGACTTCTAACCAGATTGTATCAAGATTTTGTAGATCACTTGTCTACTTAATTCCATAAAGATCTTTTCCTTAGCTATACAGATAATGCTGTTCAGGTTTATGGATCTATAAATACCATAGTTCATTCATTTCAAAAGGGAATGATTCATACCTCTCAAGTGTACCTCATTACGAGGAACGTACCTCATTTGGGGTCTTAAAAAGTTCATGTTTCTCAAAGTTCCTCAATGTTTGACATTGAAAGACTCTGTCACACATTCAGTGTTAGGAATTTTTTTAAGTGAAATCCGTGATAAATAGAAATGAATCATATTAATTCATTAAAAGATCTTTATAAGCAAAACCAACATATTTTAACCATCCTATAGCCTTCCTAGTTGAACGTGTTAGTAAGCCATTAGTATGTGTTTCACATTTTGCCCATTTGTTCCACATTATGAGGGCTAGTGTTCCTCATTTTGGAGATGGAAGGTTGAGAGCTATGGGATGATTGTTGTTGTTCTCCATTTAAAAAAGCATGAAGCCTGTTTGGGTGTCTGCTGTCTGCCTGTTAGCATTGTTACACAATGGGAGTTAGGTAATAGATGCCTACTGTGTGTGTGTGTGTGTGTGTGTGTGTGTGTGTGTGTGTGTGTGTGTGTGTGTGTGTGTGTGTGTGTGTGTGTGTGTGTGTGTGTATACACATATGGTGTACCTATGCTTCAGCAATGCATAGCTGGTAGGGAGATCACTGGTGTTGTCAGGTCTGACAGTGCAGTGTTTTATTCAGAAACATGGTAATGAGATGCTAATGAGATATTTATCTATGTAACTTTGACTTTTGTCTGAATCAGAGATTCTGTCTGTCATGCTAATTGACCAACCCCCAAATGGCCAGTAAGTTTTCCAGTTTGTTTGGGTGGAGTGACTCTATATGAACTTCAATGTCAAAGTTTTAAACCTTGAATTTCAAGGCAGTATATGCATAAAATAGATTAAAAGATGTGACTACGGATATCATGTCATTATGAAATGCTAAGAACCTAAAATGAATGCTGGAATATTCATTGTCGTCTACCTAACACAGGACAAATTTCACACTGAATGCAATAAGCCTTATCTGGAAGTTATCACTATCAATTAAAACAGTGGTTTCATTTTTCTTAAAAGCTTAAATAAAATACTTTACACATTTACAGTCATTAATCCCCAATATACAATGTGAAAGCATCCCTCTCATAAGTTATTTCTGAAATAGAAAAAGACAATGAAAGCTGGTTCAGTGTCTAGATACTTCTGCTTTTTGCCAGATAGCAAAGAGAAAAAGAAAGGACACATAAGCAGGTATAATTTTAGTACAGACACTTTCTCTCTCTTTGTGTTTTGTTGCAAAGAGAAGATATATTATTGCCATGGCCTGCAGCACTGAAAGTCAAATTCAAATATCAAAATGTAGTAAGCTGTATCCAATTGATAAATTGTGGCAAAATTCTAGGTTGTATTTCTGCAGCAAAAATTGAGTCAGGTGAATTTTCTTTCATACTGAATAATAAGCAGCATCTAGTACGTTCATGACTAGATCATTTTATGCGCTCCCCCTCTGGCAAAGATGTATATTATATAATAACTCCTTATTATTATTCAAAAATGTGCATGCTGATTGGCCCAGCCCAACCAGCATGCCCATTGTAAATCCCACAATATACCAACGGAAAAAAGACCGATTGCCAAGATTTTTTTCCGTTGGTATAAAGTGCCACAAAACCTTTTTATTTATTTATTTTTTTTTAACAATTAAAAAAAAAGAGAGAGAAAACGGAACAACTGAGACTTTGTTTTCTCCATTGCTTCCGTTTCAAAGCATTGATGTACTGGGTATGCGTGGGAACGCAAGTCTCATACGCATGCGTAGTACATCAAAATGAAGAAGCAGTATACCACAACCAGTGGAAGAACAGTAATCCACTGTTATACAAAGATATTATTTAAGAAAAGTAAGTTTTTTTTTTTCTTAAATAATGTCATTGTATAATAGCAATAACCAACTCTGTGGTTGTGGTTTACTGAAGATTTACCCACGGTTGCCTTTGTTTAATCACTCGGACTTCGCCCTCATGATTAAACCACACCAACCGTGGGTAAAGCTTCAATATACCACACCCCATCATCAGTTATTGCTTTAGTAAATAATATCTCTTTGTTGTTAAAATTATGTTAGTGCATAATACTTTTATTTCATACTGCAGTTGTTAATTCCATAGTCAACTACTTATGAAGCAATTTGCTCCTCTTTATACTAAAGATTAAATAAACATGTACAAATAAGTTATTTTCAGTTTTTGGAAATCATATTCCTTGTTGGCTTGAACAATCTCTGTGTTGATAGGTTGTCAGCAAGACAGGCTTATGTAGTTATTTATCCCTGTGGACAGCAAGTGGCAGTGTGTTCTAATATTTTTTTTTCAGCAAAAGCCTTAGTATCATATCATCTTTGTTTCATTTCAGTTATGTTAACTAGAGCTCAGTTCTTGATACTCATAAAAATTACTACAATTTTTCACATTCAAAAACATATTTTGGCTTCGATGTTCTGGATAATAGCTTACTCATTTGAAGACCAGAATGTTGCCAGGAACACAGCTATTTGCATATCATCTATTTATAGGTTCATAGGTAAGTATCAGGGTAGCTGTCAGTGTGGGCCACTTTAGGACTATCCAGTTTCCCTTTTTGTGCTGAAATTAACCTATCCTATTTGGATAGAGACTGGCCTTACCCATCCCATGGTCAATAATTATATATTACCCCTTAAGAGAATAACTGGAATAATATCATAGATAATTTGAAGGGACCCATGCATGAGATAAAGTATTTAGGAGCAGCATCTGACCATTCGCCATACAGGGGACAGGCCTATGTCAATTTTTTTGTTTCCCATTCATAGATCCAAGTTGCATTTGAATATGGACAAAGGTAAATTTGTTTCATGTGGATGGGTAGTTTGTTCCACAGTAGCAGTATCATCTACAATATATACCTGTCGTTTCAAACTATTATGTTGACATTCCAGAAGACATGTAGATCCCTAGACAGAGTTTTGAATTTGTAAAATTCCTTCGTGAAAAATTCTATAGCTAAGGAATGAAATTTCTAAATTTTAATGTAGGTGGGCATTCTAAGCTTACAAAACAAATGTGTTTCAGATTTCAAAGTAAAACAAAAGCTTACTTCACTTCTACTTTTTGCATCTTAGGTTCATAGGTTCATAGGTTCATACTAGGCTATCTGCCCTAGGGCATTTATAAGCCTAGCCAGAGTGTGTTTGGCTTTCGCCACCCATTTTAAATTAATTTTGCTATGCCCTTTTTCGAGGTTAGTATACTGTGCCTCTGTCTAACAGTGACACAGAAGTGATATAGGTTCATATTCTTGTTAAATTATCTGGCATGATTACCATATATCAGTGGCATGATTATCATATATCAGTGAAATTTATGACGTCTTATATTCCTTTCATGTGAATTCTTACCTATGTACCACAGCATACATATCTCATTAATTACACATTTATGTGCAATGTACAAATGCTTTAAAATGTAACCACTGGTACAGTAATAAAAACAGTTCCATTTGCAGTACTAATGTTTCTGGCAAAACTACATACTGGTATATCACTTCACATTTACCTTGTAAAATTGTATAAAGCAGATAACAGTTCAGACCAGCAACATACTGAATATATGCCTGAATGTACATTCTTTAAAGTTGCCTTATAGCATCTAATTTGTACAGACCTTTCTTTTGTCTATCCGAGGCAACGTGTTTCCTTTTTGTTTAAATCTTTCACCTGGTCTGTCTTGGCAGTGAGTCATTTTCCTTCGGATTCATAGACGTTTATCTTATGCTGTTACTGCTGTATTTTTGTTGTTGTTGTTATCCTTCTTTCTTCTGTCACACCTGTGTAATCCCTTTATCTACAACACCTCATCATTCTCCTCTCCTTCCATAAACCTGCGACTGAAAATGACAGAAATCAAAAACATTTTTTTTGTACTTGTAGAAATGATAAGATAAATCTGTGTATAACACCATAAGACAATTTAGCATTTCTACATCAAGTAGAATGAAGTATTAAGTAGGAAATTAAACCAATAAGTATTCTGATTAAGGTAATACCTGCTGTAATTTGTTTATATATTAATCGAAAAATATCAGCAATGTATGATAGATAAGTACCTACTGAAAATGAGGTGACATCAGCATTTGGTTATAAACTAGTATCCAGTGTTTCATCATCATCATCATCATCAACAACCCCCTCCCCTTTTTTCCCATTTTTTTCTTCATGGAGTTGGGCTGTTGGGTCAACTGTTGACACTACCTTTGATTCAGTGCCACACTTCTACCTTGTTTGATTGTTGCAGTACTTCCATCTTTTTGCTGGACATCCTCATTTCCACTTGTTTTCTTCCTGTCTCTTCCAAATCTTCCTTAGCAAATCATCTTTTTTCTTGTGCATATGCCAGAATCAGTGTAATCTGTACTATTTGAATTTCTCTGCAATTGGAGCTGCTTTGACTTCTGCTGTGATGCTATTATTTCTGTCTATTTCCCAGTGTGCATCTTACCACCAGTCTCGTGCACTTTATCTTCATTACCTCGAGGTTCCTCATCTTCTCTTCCTTCACTGCCCAGGTTTCTGTACCATAGAGAATTATTGATCACACAATTGTTTTGTACAGCTTACTTTTCAGCTTCCTTGACATTCTTCTAAGACACACCAAAGTTCCTGCTTTATCTGATGCAAAGTTGAAGGAATCCGTGTTTTTGTCATGGATTAGACCTTTGCAGTCTTTGTTGCATGTCCCTATTCCCAGGAAATATTTAGCATATGATGTTTTCAGCTTTACTTATTCATAACCATACTTATCAGTACAGAGCTGCACTCTTTCCCTAGAAAGTGGTCTCCATCAGTAGAACATGTCCCTGCATACTAGATCTAGTTACAGTATATACTCAGAGATGATTAGCATTATCTAACTTATTAACTTCTGAATATCTTTTAGTTTAGAAAATATATAAAAAAAACAATTTAAAGTGACAGATAATACTGCATGTCCATTACGACACTGCCAGCCAGCTATCTGGAATTTTGTGGATAGTCGTGTTTCATTTGTAAACATTAATATGATTCATATGCTCATCTCACAAATGTAAGAGAACTACATGTTATGTGTATATTAAACTACTGGTGCAGAAGTGTGTTTGTTGAACTGCATGTTATGTACTGAGCTTCAAGAATGTAACCACAGTGTATCCTACTAGAAAAAAACAGAAATGTATAGAAACTATATACCTGTGCAAATGTATGTTTTAATAGTAGAATCTGGAACATACAGAGTTAACTTGCAAAACTTCAAGAAAATAAATTGAAAAGTAAAGTGCTTCACAACTGTGTTATCTCTCAGTAAGCAGACGCAATGTCTAAAGCTAGAGGTTTTCCTATTGTTTTGAAACAGAAATAATGACTAGGTTTCAAATGTAAAAGTGTTTAATTGTTTTACGACTTCCAGTTCTGAACAGCCATCTGAGAGATATGCATTTTTCACATAGAAATATTAAATTATGTTAGTTTCTGTTAGCCTATGAACTGAAAGTAGGTGACAAAGAGTGATGTCATCCAGGTTAACCCAGCAGTAATATGTGATATTAATTTAAGAACTCTCTCAGAGATGGAGACTGGGCATTTTGTATCTTGTCTTGGACCTAGACACATCCATTCAGCACTTCTGCCTGCGTGTTGCTCTGTAAGTAAGTCTAGGGTACAGCAATTTCTCTTAGAGATAGGAATATAGTAAAGATTAGTTTAGATGTTTTGTGTATTTATTAGAGACTGTCCTGCAATGCTATTTTAAAATATTTGCTGTGATTCTCAACTCTGCAGTTACTGTGTTATTTGAGTATTGTCTTGTTCTTTTATTATTTATTATTAAATATCTTTAAATCTATCTTTGTGGCTGATATTTGTGAGACATATTTAAGCTCTTAGAGTACTTGCATATGTATTTGGTGACACTGTACAGGCCATACCTAAATAGTCTAGGTCTTGGTCACACTTACCATTTGGATAATAGTAACATTACACAGTAGGATTGGTCACCCTTTGTAAAGGCCTTTATAGTAGCTGATAAGTAGTGGTTAGTGGCAATGATAACTACCTTATAGTCTGGGCAAAAGGGGGAATATCTAGTGCCCCTGTTCCAGCCTTCCTCATGAATGTTTGTGTGTTTGTAAATAAATCAGATCTCAATGTGTGTGTGTGTGTGTGTATGTGTGTGTGTGTGTGTGTGTGTGTGTGTGTGTGTGTGTGTGTCTGTCAGCTACTTGGGCAGTGACATGAAGCACTGATTGGACAGAGAGGGTGCTGGAGATATTGGATTGACCACTCTGCTGAGATCTTAACCATATAGATGTGCCAGTGGGGAGTCTTACTGGAGATCTGGAGAAAGAGGGAGAAGCCAGCCCCAAACTGACTTTAATCTCTGTGTACTTTTAAGGGAAATTGCACTTTACTGTGTGTGTGCTTGTCATCCTCCCATTGTGTATGTCCCTCACTGTTGCCTGTGGTGAGGAATGAGGCTCCTTGATTACTGGGCCAGTGCAGGGGCATCACATATTAATTGTTTGGCAGTGGTGGGATACCCACATCACATATTAATTTGGTGATAGTGGTGAGATAGTCACATCACATATGAATTGGTTAGTAGTGGTATGGATATTGAGTTCCTGTAGCCTGTCTACAGTGGTCACTGAAGGTGTTTGTACTCCCAATCAGCCACACAGTGAACTTTCAGAGTTCATATCACAATTGTTTTATTTTTTGTTAGCTTAGTCAGGGAGAGCAGTCAAGCATGTCAGCAGAGGAGTATGGCAAGCTGACAAGGAGACAGTTGGCTGAGATGTGCCAGGCTAAAGGAGTGGTGCATGCTAGCCTGACTAAAGCAGACATGATTGCAGCTTTAGTCACAGCTGCATCATAAAATAGCAGACAGGAGGACAATCAGACTGGCTGTGGAGATGTACAACTCTCAGAAAATGGACAGCTCAACCTTCCCACAGAGGACTTAAAAATCTGTCTGGAGTTAATGAGACTTGAGTTGGAGGCCAAGCATTTGGAAATAGAAGCAGCAGAGAGACTGAGATATCTGGAGGCTGGGTAAAATGAGAAACTGTGACATCTGCAGGCTGAGGAGAATGAGAGGCAGAGACAACATGAAAAGGAGACTTTGACATTTCACTAGAGTCATGGAGGTAATGAGAAAGGGAGTAATTGAACCCCAGAAGCAACAAAGGTCAGTAAATCTTTTCCACAATTTACTGAGGGAGATCATTTTGATAGTTTCATTCATATGTTTGAGAGGGTATGTAAACAGTATAATGTTGATCAAGGGCTCTGGATACAATTCCTGACCCCCTTACCCCATAAAGCTGTAACTGCAATTTCTAAATGGTCTGATACTAATTGTTTAAATTATAATACAGACAAAATGTGTTTGTTAGAATGCTTTCAGTTAATACCTGAAGCTTATAGGAAAAAGTTTTGTGAGCATAGATGCAAGGCAGATGAAAGTGTGTGTGAATATATTGTTGAACTAAGTACTTATTATAATAGGTGGGTGAGTGGATGTCAGGTCACCACTTTTGAAGGGCTGGCAGACCTTTTGGTGAGGGAACAAGCCCTTAGCACCATGCCTGAGGACATAAGAATCTGGTTAGCTGATAGACAATGCAATACTGCAGATGAGTTGAGGAAGAAGGGAGACCCATACCTAGCAAGCAGGGCATCACTGTATGGGATAGGGACATCCAGTGCTGCTCATGGGTCTAAGGGATCCCATGGTAGGCAACCCAGACTGCTGCAAAAGAGTCCGGCAGTAGCAGGAAAAGCCACTAGTCCAGGTACACATCCAGGACTAAGGGTTGCATTTTTTAATTGCAACCAGTGTTGCCATGCAGCATATAGATTTCCATGGCGGCAAGGTGGGGAACAAAAGGTGGGAGACCCAGTAAGTGAGAATGACAAAATGCCAACAGTAGGTTGTCTCGAGACAACAAGGGTACCAAACTACCACAAGAGGTTATATCCTATCTTAGTGAATAGGAAAGCGGACGTGGCTAAGAGAGACACAGCCTCTAACCTAACCATTGTGAAGTCTGCAATGTTTACAGAAGAGCACTACTTGCTTGGGCATTATACTCTAGGCAGATCATTAGGAGGGGACCCCATTCCAAATACCTTGGGCTAGGGTTCACCTTGACTGGGAGGGTGGAAAATGAATCAAGCAGGTAGGTGTGTTTGAGGATATCCCTGCAGATGTCCTGATAGGGAATGATTTTGATAATGCCATACCCTGTGTGCATGCAGTTACATGCAGTCAGGTTTGGAGACAAGCATGATGGTCTGCTAGCCTGGGTTGAGACACAGACAGACCACGCACTTGCAGCCAGGACTGGTGAGGTGGTTACTTCAGGGATGGAGCTACTCTGTGGCAGTGAGACTGAAGGTGATCCACAGCTGCTTGTGGGAACTGATATTCCCTTGGACAGAGTGACTGTAAGGGCACAGGTGAGTAGTAATACCAAAGCTGACAGTGAGGCACTGCTGTTAGAGGATACCAGACATCCTGTGGAAGGGGAGCTGGGAAGGGTTACAAAGAGAGAGAGAATTGAGACAGGCTCAGGTCTCAGACCCTACATTACAAGGCCTGAATGGGGGTAGCTAGTGAGGCACCTGATTCTCAAGGGAAGGGGTAATCTGTATACTCAGACAAAGGGTTACTGTATAGAGAGTGGACCCCTAAGGCAGGGCTAGATGGTGAGAGAATACAGCAGTTGTTCATGCTCAGACCCTACCATCTGGCACTTCTAGCTATAGACCATAATATTTCCTTTGCAGGTCATATGGGAATAAAAATTAGAAAGAGATGTATTATGCAGAACGTTTATTGGCATGGGATTTTCAAAGATGTAACAGGGTACTGCAGGACCTGTGAGCAGTGCCAAAATGTAGACAAAGCAAGAGACAACGTAAAAGCTCCTTTAATGCCCATGCCTGTGATTGAGGAGCCATTTCAGAGGGTAGCTATGGATATTGTGGGGCCTTTGAGTACCCCAAGTTCCACAGGGAAAAACTATATCCTAATGGTAGTAGATTATGCTACCAGATACCTTGAGGCAGTGACTCTGTCCTTCATTTAGCCAGAAAAAGATGGCAAATGATTTGTTAGAAATTTTCAGCAGGGTAGGTTTTCCAAAAGAAATACTGAATGACAGAGGTGCCAATTTCATGTGTTGTCTGTGGAAGCACTGTGGAGTGAAGTACCTAAAGACAACCCCTGCTATCCCCAGACTAATGGTCTCGTTGAGAGGATAAACTCTCCACTTGAGATGATGCTACAGGCATTTGCAGACCAGTTTAAGAGGGACTGGGACAAATATCTTCCCTGTTTGCTTACAGAGAGGTTCCTCAAGAATCCACAGATTTTTCACCCTTTTAGTTGTTGTATGGGCATAGGGTGAGGGGACCTCTAGATTTTATTTGCAATGAGTGGGAGGGTGAGTGTGAATCCCACAAGGAGTCTGTTGCTGCATATGTCCTAAACCTCAGGACAAGGCTCAGGAAACTCATGGGCTTGGCCCAGGAGAACTTGGCAGAAACCCAACAGTGGAAAAAGGTCTGGTATGACAGGAATGCTCGAGCTAGAGACTATGCTGTAGGGCACCAGGTAATGGTTCTCATTCCTGTCAGACACAACAAGCTGCAGGCAGCCTGGGAGGGACCCTACAAGGTAGTAAGGAAGGTCAGTGATGTTAACTACATGGTAGACCTGCTAGACAGGAGACAGGGGAACAAATTGTACCATGTTAACATGATAAAAACCTTACCATGATAGGGTGACCCTGGTGCTGAGTATTTTCAATGGACTGCAGGAGGAGTCTGAGGGGGATCTGGTGACTGATCTCCTCAGTAAGGCTCAGACTTACACCTCAATGGAAGGGGTAGCAATTTCCCAGCAGCTATCCCCTACCCAGGTTCGAGAAATCTGAGCAGTGTTAAAGGAGTCTGGGGACGTATTCCCTGGGAAGTATTCCCTGGAAAACCAGTGTACACCCATCTGGTGCAGCACCATGTGGATATAGGACCCCAAAGGGCCTATTAAGCAGGCCCCTTATAGGGTGCCTGAGAGAGCCAAACAGACTCTGAGGGAGGAGATTCAGGAAATGTTGGAACTAGAGGTAATTCAGGAGTCCAGCAGTCCCTGGTCCTCCCCAGTGGTGCTGGTACAAAAGAAGGACGGCAGCACCAGGTTCTGTGTGGACTACAGGAAATTAATTAGTCACACAGAGTCAGATGCTTACCCCATGCCTGGGACAGATGAAGACCTAGAGCAGCTGGGTGAGACTAAGTAGCTTACTACCATTGATCTTTCCAAGGGTCACTGGCAGGCACCCTTGACTCCCAGTGTTAGAGAGAGGTAAGCCATTGTGATTCCTTTTGGCTTGTCTGAGTTCACAAAGATGCCCTTTGGGATGAAAAATGCCCCATTGACTTTACAGAGGCTGGTAGATCATATCCTAGCAGGAGCAGGAGATGTTGCCCTTGCTTACCTAGATGATATTGCCATCTGCAGCCATTCCTGGAAAGAGCACCTTCAGCATGTCAGGGAAGGTACTGGGCAGACTACAGAGGGCAGGGTTGACCATTAAGCCCAGCAAATGTTAGATGGGTATGGCAGAGATCTCCTACCTGAGACATATAATGGGGAGTGTTAAGATCAGGCCAGAAACTGCCAAAATGGAAGCCTTTCAGGCATGGCCTGCCCCTGTTACCAAAAAGCAGGTGAGGGCATTCTTAGGGACAGCAGGGTACTACAGAAAGTTCATCCCCAGTTATAGTAACATAGCTGTTCCTCTCACAGACCTGACAAGGAAAAACAGGCCAGAAAATGTAGTGTGAACCCCAACATGTGAGCAGGCATTCCAGAAGCTTAAAGAAGCTTTGGAAGGACCCCCTGTGTTAGCCAGTCCAGATTACAGCAAATCATTTTTTGTGCAGGTGGATGCTTCAAACTATGGGGTGGCGGCTGTACTTAGCCAGGTTTCCTCAGAGGGAGGAGAGCACCCAGTAGTTTATCTCAGTCATAGGCTCCAACCCAGGGAGGAATGCTATGCAGCTGTAGAAAACTAATGCTTAGCCATAGTGTAGGCACTGCAGAAACTTCAGCCTTATCTGTATGGAAGGAAATTCATTGTAGTTACAGATCACAATCCCTTAACATGGCTACATCGAGCCAGTCAGCAAAATGACAAGTTACTTAGGTGGAGCCTAGGGTTGCAAACATATGATATGACAGTGCAACACCACGGGGGGTTAGCAATGTCAACGTAGATGGGCTCGCAAGACAGGGAATGAGGTAAGGTATTCTCAGATAGGCTCAACCCTCTCAAGCAACGTTTCTCAAAGGTCACTTGAAAAACTAGTTTGAGTTTTTGGGGAAGGAGAGAAATGTGACACTGCCAGCCCAGCTATCTGGAATTTTGCAGATAGTTGTGTGTCATTTGTGAATATTAATATGATTCATATGCTTGTCTTACAAATGTAAGAGAACTATATATTATGTGTATATTAAACTACTGGTGCAGCAGTGTGTGTTGAACTGTATGTTATTTACTGGGCTTCAAGAATGTAACCACAGTGTACCCTACTGGAAAAGAACAGACTTGCATAGAAACTATATACCTGTGCAAAAGTATGTTTTAGTAGTAGAAGCTGGAACATGCAGAGTTAACTTGCAAAACTTCAAGAAAATAAGTTGAAAAGTAAAGTGTTTTATGATTGTGTTATCTCTCTGTAAGCAGACACGATGTCTAGAGCTAGAGGTTTTCCTATTGTCTTGAAACATAAATAATTACTAGGTTTCAAATGTAAACATTTTTAATTGTTTTATTACTTCCACTTCTGAGCAAACATCTGAGAGATATGTATTTTTCACACAGAAATGTTAAATTATGTTAGTTTCTGTTAGCCCGGGAATGGGAGGCAGGTCACAAAGAGTGATGTCATCCAGGCTAACCCAGTAGTAATATGTGATATTAATTTAAGAACTCTCTCGGAGAGGAAGACTGGGCATTTTGTATCTTTTCTTGGACCTAGAAGCATCCATTCAGCACTTCTGCCTGCATGTTGCTCTGTAAATAACTCTGGAGTACAGTAATTTCTCTTAGATATAGATAAGAACATAGAAAAGATTAGTTTAGATGTTTTCTGTATTGATTATAAACTGTCCTGCAATGCTGTTTTAAAATATTTCCTGTGATTCTGAACTCTGTAGTTACTGTGCTGTTTGAATATTGTCTTGTTCTTTTATTATTTATTATTAAATATCTTTAAACCTATATTTATGGTTGATATTTGTGAGACATATTTAAGCTCCTAGAGTACTTGCATATGTATTTGGTGACACTGTACAGGCCACTCCTAAATAGCTTTGGTCTTGGTCACAGTTACGATTTTGATAATAGTAACACTACACAGTAGGACTGGTCATCCTTTGTAAGGGCCTTAATGGTAGCTGATAAGTAGTGGTTGGTGGCAGTGATAACTTCCTTATAGTCTGGGCAGAAGGAGGCATAGCTAGTAAGCCAACATTCCTTAGGAGTGTCTGCGTGTTTGTAAATAAATCAAATCTCAAAGTGTGTGTGTGTGTGTGTGTGTGTGTGTGTGTGTGTGTGTGTGTGTGTGTGTGTGTGTGTGTGTGTGTGTGTGTGTGTGTGTGTGTGTGTGTGTGTGTGTGTGTGTGTGTGTGTGTGTGTGTGTGTGTGTGTATGTGTCAGCTACTTGGGCAGTGACATGAAGCACTGGTTGGACAGAGAGGGTGCTGGAGATATTGGCTTGACCACTCGGCTGAGATCTTAACCCTATAGCTGTGCCAATGGGGAGTCTTACTGGGGATCTAGAGAAAGAGGGAGAAGCCAGCCCCAGACTGACTGTGATCTCTGTGTGCTCTTAAGGGAAATTGCACTTTACTGTGTGTGTACTTGTCATCCTCCCATTGTGTACGCCCCTCACTGTTCCCAGTGGTTAGGATTGAGGCTCTTTGATTACTGGGCCAGTGCAAGGGCATCACATCCATAAAAAACAATAAATAACCTGTTAAGTAACAGTCTTACAAAGTTAACCACCTGATAAAAAGTATATACGTTCATAAACCAGATGAATTCTTTCTATAAAAGTCCATGAGATCTCATTGATAATAATACTGAGGTCAGCCAGAAGCAACCACTGGGTAATACTAACACAGACAGATACAAAGAAGTCACACTCCTGAAGGAATACTGTCATACTGCCAGGAGGTTGATAAATGAGGAGGTACCCACAATTTGCACATACACTCATGGGAAACCCATATAAGTTAGGAATTCCAGTTTTACATCTCTCCAGCTCAAACGTTGTACAAAGAAAATAAGGCTACCTTTCCTCTATGAATATCCTGTGGGCATAATTATTGTTAGAATCAGATCAAAATTGTCATCCAGAATGGTTTCTACTATAAATACCATGTCAGCATCATTCAGCAGGATCGGTATGATACCATAATTTTTGTATAGTGCAGTAGCCAAGACTATAAGAAAGCAGGTGTCACAGGTGTACAGGGGGTGCTGCAGTACTTTTCAAATAATTGAAGTAGGTCTAGGTACTTGTGGTTTCACTCATGGTTTGCACTAATGAATGCTGGCATAAAAAATGCTGCCAAAGGGATGGATTCATTAAGTACAAGGTCACAGGTCTGGTAAAACACAGACATAATAATAATGACAGTTCCAACAAGTAGGAGCACAAATCCATATGAGAGCAGGCCAACAGTTGAAAGCCTTAGTGTTCTACTAATGATACCAGTAAGTCGATCCTGGTGGTAAGGTGCATATCAAGTACATAAGCTATCGAAAATATCAGAAAAATGAAAACTTGAAAGCAAGTAGTGCACAAACTCCAAAGCTAGCAGGAGGACAGCACAGTCTAAAACTCTAGTTTCCCAAAATGCAAAAAGCAGTGACCAATTTGCATCTGTTTACACTCAAACTCAAGAACCATCTTAATTCCCACTTTGTCTGGCTTTTCTTCTTTAGACTCCTTCCTCTAACTTCAACTGCTGCAACAATCTTTTGTTTACCAACAAAGAAGTTAAGCCTGTTTTTTTTTTTCTTCTCTCAGATAAGCTTGAAACACACTGAATTTAAACCCTGTAGTACTGCATTCATTATTGTCTATTTTCTTAGCATGGTCTTTCTCAACAAACTTGGTTTTGCCCTAACTTTCAGCCATGCAGCAGTCCATTTTATAAGTCGTGGTCTTCCTTCTGATTTTCCTCTGTGATGGAGCCTGACTGGACCATGTTTACTAAGACTCCCTTGTCAATCTCCTCTATGACACAGCCATAAAGCTGGATTAAGTTTTACACACATGTGCCTCTGGCTATGACCCTATGTTGGTTTGCTGTCAAGGATGTTATTGCTCTCTAGAAAAGCAAGCAGCTTCCTCTCTCATTTCTCTTTATGATGCACTTAAGCTAATTGGCCTATAGTTCCTCAAATATTGCGCCCTCTCTATCTCCTCCATACAACTGTTCAAACCTTGCTTTCCTCCAGAACTTGGCACTTATTGTAGGGAGCAATCATCTGCTGAAAATCTCCATGAAGAGATTTAACATCTCTCATTCTGTCCAGAATTCTAAGGATGTTGACACCACTGGCCTTTGTATTTTATGTTCTGTAAGAGCAGACAACTCCCCTTTCAGCTCCTTCAACTCTGTGTTGTCTGTTTACTAATCTTCCCATCTGCCCTGCCTCTGTCCAAACATGGCACTTTCTTCTTTTTTTTTAAACATATGCATTACGTGCCTCTGATTTTTCTGTTCTTTTGTTATCTCCATACCAGTTCTGCTTTGCCAAGTTTTCTTTAACTGCATAACTAAAAAGGATTTTTTTCACCTTCCTGGTCTCTTCTGTCAGCAGCCTTTATCATGTGCCTTTGCTGCCCTTACCTCCTTTATTGCCCTTCTTCATACTGTGAATCCTACAGCTCTCATTTTCTTTCTTTTAACCTATTTTATGCCCTATCATTTGCCTTAATTTCTAACCCCTAAATTCAGGCCACATTGGCTTTCTCCTCTTTTTTACCTTTACCATTAAATGCAGCTTGAGTTAGAGGTGCCATCTCACAAAGTTTGGTCCTCAGTTTGGGTTCTTGGCTGGTATGGCCCTTGTGCTCATTTTGTCTGCATGAGTTATTTACGCTTTATTCTTCTGTCCACATCACAGAGACTTACTGTAAGGTGTGTGCATGGTGTGCGGGTGAGTACCATGTATCAGTGGGTGAATATGTGCATTGGAAATTTGATATCTTTTGAATGATTGATGTCCTGTCAAGAAATAGTTTCTTTGTTTCATGCCCATTGAATGCTGGGACAAACTACAGCTAGCCCATGACCCTAAACTGAGAATAAATACACGAATGAACAAATGAATGAATGAATGAATGAATATTAACAATAATAGCAAATGTTCATTTGGAAATAAATGCCTACATATTTAAAGACATTTGGATATTTAGCAAATTATATGTAATCTGCATTCCTTAACCAATGAAAACTGGTTGCAGAGGTTATTTCATGTTTGAATCCCTAAAAGTTGCATAGTTCTAGCAAATGAAGGACTAGTGTTCTAAACTATTGAGACACATGGAGAACCTGTGCTCCCTAGTCATGAAACCAAAATTGGAGACAGCTACAATAATGGATTTTTTAAGTTACCTTAATAATATCGCATTGTATATGTCTTACTTTTGCTTCCAAATGGTAGCCCAAATGAGAATTGGAGAACTGAAAAACTGGGGAGGACAGCAGCAGGACTGGTCTTTTTGTATTGAGATTTGTCATTGCCTTAAATATGATATTGACTATAAAAGATATATACAGCAGTATATTTTTTGTAAAACTGATATTCAACATAATTGTTTTAAAGTAAGTATGTATGGCAAATGGGATTGAAATTCCTTTGAATATACCTTATCATGATTCAGAGTTCATAAACCTGGTTAGATTATAGGTCAACATCCGAGAAGAGCAAGAACTCCCTTGGTGGAAACTGTAATTCAGAAGTGGCAGGAAAGTACAGTGCCCAGGAAGATGTCTACTGATGGGTCAGAGAGCTGTTGAAATGAGAATTTATCATGTGAAGGGTTTTGAAGCCAGGCCACTAAGGCTTTGCAACAGCTTAAAGTAATTAAATGAGATAAAAGCAAGTTTACTGTGCCTATAGAGCCCAACAGATAAAACATGGTGGAGACAGACTTATATTCCAGCACTCTAAGAGTACTCCTTGAACCCAGTTGTTTACAGAGGGGCTACAGACTTTTTTAAATAAATTTTATTTTGTTCACTGTTTTTTGTCATTCTATATATTTATATGTTTCTTGTTATTGGTTTTACACAATTATATTCCAGCATTTCCCAAACCACTGGAATAAACTTCTTCTGCATATGCAGCAGGGCAATGTCCTGTCTTCCTCTGAACAGAACATAGAAGAATGAATGAATATCCACAAATTTACTCCTAGATTGTGGTATAGCCCTCCTGGAAAAAGGAGGAACAGACATAAGCAGGATGAAGCATACATGTTCATAAGATTCGGTGGCATTGGAATATTTATGAATCTATGATTAACAAGATTAGGGTCTCATATGAGCTCACTGAAGACAGTGACTCTTAAGAGCACATCTTCCATGTTAGAGAGAAAAGATATTACCCACAGATTGATTGAGATAAGAAGTAGTGCTTTAATGTTTTATGATGCCATGGTAAGCATAATATGCTGCACTAATATACTTAATATCCTAGTTACACACAATTGTATGTATTTTATCTAGGGTTGGTAGAGCTGGTGCAGACTGATAGCTCTTAGATAAATACTAGGCTATCAGTCTGCAGGCTTTTATAAGTTTAGCCAATTATCAGAGGTCAGAATCAAACCCAACTTACTTTCTTTGTGAGGTTAAGACTTTAACATTATGCCAACCTATTTGACAACCCTCCCAGATAAAACAAACGAATGACACATTTTAGTAATGCATTAAGTATCAAAGTGACCCATGTAATGGTTACTATTTAGGAGGTAAAATCATTAAATATATTCAACAAAATCTTACTGTCTAATTGTAAGATATATTACACAAAGACCCCCAACTCTTTGGCAAGCAAATTTCTCTATACTATCTAGATGTTTTGGAAGAGGTCCTTAACTCATGGCCATAAACTGGCCTGCTTCATTTTAAAGGTGATCAAAGGCTAGAGGGAGTGTGATGGATAGGGACCATATCTCCCATAAAAATATTGTGAATATCTGAATAATACAGAACCGACAATATGCTGTTTGAATTCAGACTGATACACATTAATATATGAATCTAATTTTCCTTAGGAGTATGGGTTAAATATGCATTGCTGCCTTATTAAATAGCCAAGCTATGGCAAACCAAAAAGGAGTTTATGCTGTACATCTACAGATCAAACTTATAATTACTGGCTCCCCGAGATTTCACCTTCATTAAACTGAGCTCAGTGCCTTGTAGTGCAATCTTATAAACTGCAACTAAAAAGTATATTTATATATATATATATATATATATATATATATATATATATATATATATATATATATATATATATATATATATATATATATATATATATATATATATATATATATATATATAGTGATCAAGATTATTGTGTGTGTGTGTGTGTGTGTGTGTGTGTGTGTGTGTGTGTGTGTGTGTGTATATATATATATATATATATATATATATATATATATATATATATATATATATATATATATATATATATATGGGTCTAGGGGTCTATATTAAATAATCAAAAGCTCCCATCAGCGAACGTCATTACATCGAAAATGCCGGTAATCGATTTCCACTCTTGTGGGGGGGGCTATGCCCCCCACACCCCCCGCTAATTATATATACCAACTCCAAGATCGCACTACAGTGAGGAAAGGGCAAATTTACCGATCTTCACAGTATCATGATCTCACTATGGACAGTTTGGTGAATGGCATGTTCCATGTAATAGCACCGAAAATGCCATTTGACGAATGGTCCTTTGATTATTTAATATAGACCCTGGGTCTAGGACTATTCACTGAAAGCACATTTCACTGAAACACATTTGACTGTGCACAATTCACTGAAAGCTGAATTCAATGAAACACATTTCACTGAAAGTTATATATGGCCTTTTCTGCACTGTAGTGCGGCCCTGGAGATAGAATATATAGTAAAGGGGGTGTGGGGGGCAAACACCCCACATTGGGGGTGTGGGAGGCATAGCCCCCACCTATTTTAAGTATTTTGAACTATACACATGGATACTTGCAATTTCAATAAATTACTCTTTTCTAAACTTAATATATATCCAAACTATGTGGGGGGGGCTACGCCCCCTACATCCCCTAATTTGGGGGAGCGGTGCTCCCCACACCCCCCTTACTATATATTCTAACTCCAGGGCTGTACTACAGTGGGGAAAATACCATATATAACTTTCAGTGAAATGTGTTTAAGTGAATTGTGTTTTCAGTGAATTGTGCTTTCAGTGATTTGTGCACAGTCATTTGACTTTCACTGAAATGTGCTTTCAGTGAATAGTCCTAGACCCATATATATATGTATATATATATATATATATATATATATATATATATATATATATATATATATATATATATATATATATAGTGATCAAGATTATGTTGTGTGTGTATGTATACACACACACGCACACACACACACACACACACACACACACACACACACACACACACACACACACACACACACACACACACACACACACACACACATTACTCTTGTGATCTCTCCAGGATCAATGTCCTCCCTTTCCAAGGTTAATGCAATACAAACAGCACTTAGTCTAAACTAGCAAAACAGATAGACAGATGAACTTGCAAATATTTAAATTGTAGTATTTAGTTCTAATCACCATTGAAAAGGTAGAGAGACAGTTGCAGCTACTATTAAAATGCATAAACTCTTAAGCAAATTATTAATACTTCAGCCACAAGCATTTAAAGTTAGATAATTAAAGTATTCAATTGCAATAAATATGTTCTTTTTAATAAAATATTCAAACAGTAAAGCATTTACGCAAAGAATATCATTTAAACATTCATCAATCTGACAGAAAATGTTCGGAAATATAATTAATAGTGAAACTAAGATAAAATCTGATTCTGGTTAACAATACAGTGTGCCCTTAATATCTGAGATTCAGAGAGAGATTATCACCACCAGCACCAGTTACATATATAGATGCACACATATGTACAAATATTTCAAGTGCAGGCAATAATGCTCTTCTAACCAGTCAACATATTACTGCTTACTTTAATTTAATATAATTTGGTAATCCATTTTAGGTATAAGCTACTCTCTCAATGAACCATTTTGTAAATCTCTCACTCTTTTTCTGTCTACTGACAAATCTTGTCTTATGCCTCTCTACTACTTTTTAATAAGCCCAATTATTCCTACAGGTAGTTGTCTCTAAATGTCCTGTATACCAAAATAAATTTATCTCTTAAATATGTATATGTCAAATTGTAAAAGTTCAGAAATTGTAATCTTTCATAATAGTAGTTGCATCCATGGATGCCCTTTGGCCCTTTGTATAGCTATGGTGTGTTCTTTGCAATTTACTAATGTTAGTCTTCTTCTTCTTCTTCTTCTTCTTCTTCTTCTTCTTCTTCTTCTTCTTCTTCTTCTTCTTCTTCTTCTTCATTCTAGCCTGCAACATATAAAGAACATTTAATCATATTTGATTTCCTGGACTTTATTAATCTTTTTGTTTCTTTTTTATACAGCATATAGTTTTATAATTATCATTAAAAATTTGGTTGATAGGATCAGTGTATGTCTCTCAAATATCATATGTTTAGTTAATAATGTATTTATTAGCCTGCTGTCCTTCTGTTCCCAACAGGTCAATTTAGTCAAGTTCTTTTGCAGATATGCCCTATCTATAACAAATATTATCAGTTTTCCATCTTCAAGTCATCTGCATAAAATCTATAAAACTCCTTAGATAAAAAAAAAAAAGATATCAGAAATATACAGCCTAAACAACAATCACTCCAGCTCTGTGAGACACATTAACAGCAAGCTAAAATTTTACCAGACCATCTTCTATAAGATACTTTTCTTGTCCTATTTGCTCACTATGCAGCTATCTAATAAATATTACATTATTATTTAATTGCTCTAATTTATTGATTGGTGTTTTGTGTACGAATCTAGCAAAGGCTGAAGACATGTCTCCACAGTTTACAACACAACACACTATTACATTTATATCATTATACTATTATGGACTATCTTGTTGCAGGCAGTTACAGACCAGTCTTATTTTCAACATATGAATACCAATATATATTTATTTACTTACTAACATTTGTTGACAGGGAAAGTCCACTAGGTCAAAAAGTCCTGTTTTAAGTGGAAGCACAGGGAGAAAAGCTCCACAATTACAGACAATTTTAAATTTCAGTTTATATATTACAAAAATGTAAAAGAAAAGAAAAGCTTCAATAATTATAGACATTTTTAAATTTAAGATCAGACATTATTAATTGTAGCAGACTCATAAATTAAATCATAGACATAAGGTTGATATGTATCCAGTAGAACTTTTCAGTCAGTATGCCTTGGCCTTAGAAAATTATGATTGAACATTACATGGAATAATTTTATTGATAGTAAAATGTTACATTAAATAATAGAGTGGGTACAGAGGCTTAGAGAGGTGATAAGATTGAGTATTGAGTGGTAAAAAGGAAAATTGTTAGGGTAAGTAGCAAAAGATGATTTAAGGTGGTTTACTCATGATACTACAGAAACAGACTTGGTTATTGAGGTATAATTCTTTCAGTGTTTTTTTTGAATGTTATTATTGCATCTAGTTGAGTGATAGAGTAAGGCAGGGCATTCCGTAGTTTAGCAACTGCATGGGAATACAAGATTGTCCGACTCTTTTGTTGGGTTTAGTTACAGTTAGGAGTTGTTTTGTGGAAGACCTAAGGTTGCAATTTGGGGTGTAAGCTTGTATTATTGTTTGAAGGGATGGGCAGTAATTAGGGTTATAAAGCAATTTATGGGTAAGAGTAAGCTGTGTATATTGTGGGTAATAGGAGAAATCAAGCAACCTTATAGTTTTTATGGCCAAGCAGTGATCAGTGCGAGTTGGCATATTGGAAACAAGCATATGATACTAAGTCCCATCTTTCCAAGTCTGACAATATTTTATCAAAAATAACATTCTATATTATTTTTCATAACAGGAATGCAGACATATCAGTCTATATGACACTTGGTTTACCCTATTCCCGATTCCCTTAAAGATAGCTTTAAGAAGGGAATGCTTTTAGTCGGGAGGAATCTCTCCAAACTTCAATTACCTTGTGAAATATATATGTGATGGCACTGTAAACTCATGTCAAGGTGTTTTTAACTCATTATTACTAATTCTATCTCCTTCCTTTGGTTTGCTAGGATCAGGTTTACATACTAGTTCAACATAATTTAATTTAATTTTGGCATCTACAGTTAGCTAGATTAAATTAGCACAAACTGTATCTCCCTTTGTGTAGCCAATCTGTTTTGCATAAGATTTTGTAAATATATTTACAATCTGTTGTGTTTGAGAATAACATTTAGAATCTATACACAATTTATCTATTTCTATATATTTATTTCTACAACACCATATACATCTATAAAATGTATACCTGTTGTACTAATTAAAGTGATATTTTTTTCAGCTCTTTCCTGTTCTTATTTAAGGTTATGTTAAATTTATTTCAGTTTTCTAATTTATTGTTGCACCTCATTTGTATTTTTATATTTTTATCTGTCATCTTGATTAGGTAAGTTATTATGAGTTCATAGGTAAGTGCTAGGCTAGCTACCCTTGTGCGTCATTTTAACCTTAGCTAATTTCCTCTCAAAGGTAAAAATCAAACCCTGTACCTTGTGCATGTGAGATAAACACCTTAACCATTATAACAATGCACAACCAATATTTTTATGGAAACATATCCTCCTGACCATTTACACCTAGATTTTGAAGTTAAATATTTTTTTTTTATTTTATGCAATTTCCCTTTCAAAATTTGCTATATCCCTTCTATTGTCTTTTCAGTGAATGCATCACTAAAATTAGTTTTGTATAATGACTGTTTTCCTTTCAAATAGTATAAAATGTATCCTCTATACATTGGATTAAATTTATTTTGACAGAATTATATAGCAGCAATTTAACCTTTATTACCCAATTGGACATCAAAGGTGGTAAAACTTTTGTTTCCCTTTTTCTTTCCCACCTTTCTGCCATTGCACCCCATGTCCTGTCAGTACTGGGTTTACCAGAAAACTCCATGCCCCCCACCCAGATTGATTCCAGTATTTGTGCTAGGATGTGTCATGGATACAAAGAAACAGGGCTTGGCACATCTGAGCTTCCATCCATGGGGGCGGGGGTCTTTCTTATGGTCTACCTATTTCCCTCCATCCCCTTTGTGGCAGTGAGGTATGGTCCCTAGCTGAGCATGCAGTGTGAGCTAGCAGGGTATTGCCCTGCCTTTACAGTAGCTTACACAAGCCCACTTTCCACCCACTGACTATGCCTCCTCTAGCGATGTCCCTGACCTCTACCAAGGATCTTCACCAAGAGATGTCCAAGCACCATCCTATCCCTCAGTTAGGCATGACCATCCCATCCTGTTGCTCCATCAGTCACCTGAGCTGGGTCTCCCGGGTATTAGGCAGGGTATTTTCCCTCTATGTCACCAGAGAGGCTAAAATACATTGTCAAACTTGACTTGAGTTAACAATAATCTCCTTAGAAATATAATCAGTACCCAGTATGTTCTGTTCACTTTTCAGTTTGTTTACAATCTGCAACAATTGTTCTTCCTGTATATATGTTGTAAATAATTTTCTTACTAATATTGGTGAATCAATATTATTCCAGAATGCCTCTGATAAATTCAAGTTCCTAGCTATTATTTTTTCCTACCCATGTTTCATGCAAGACATTTATGAATGCTTCAAGGTTTTCAATATTTGACTTGTGTGGTCTGTACACTCCAGCAGTTGTAATCTGTGCAAGTTTGTCTTTATTATCAAAGTTACACAATCTATGGTATTGGTATTATCATCAAAGATGCAAGAATCACAGAAACTAAAATAGTCATTAATCTCTATTGTAGTACCACCACCTGATCTTTTGTTAGGATGTTTACTGCAGGAAAAGCATTTATACCTTAACAGAAGTGGTTTCAAGCCATTCTTTAACCATGTTTCACAAACAGCAGCAGTAGCAATCTTATTAGAAAGCAATAAATGTTACACTTAAAACAAACAAACAAAAACAAACTTTTATTCTAAACACATACCAGGACAGCTCCTGGAAGTCATGTGCAGTAAAGTGTATTATTTCATCTGCTTCCCATCAGAAATCCCAATCCCTCCGAGCTACACACTTGTCACCACAATAAACAGGACATGCTGGAGGGATAGATTCCTGTCCCAGAGACTTTCCATACTCTGGAATGAGCTACCCATCTATGTCAAGCAAAGTTCCTCATTAGCACTCTTCAAGAAAAATCTTGATGAGTGGATGAGAAATAGGAAATACACCCCAGGGATCATTTCTGTGACTCTGCTCAACAGGGGCACAGAAAAAAAAAACTCTCTTGGGTGGCGTAAGCCAGGGAACCTTGTTGGCTAGGCTTACTTAGGCCCTTGGGCCGACAGCCTAGTACCTACCTATGAACCACATGAGCAGCAGGCTACCATAGAATGATTCTATGACATACCCAGTTTACCCCATGTCCTTGGTGTGATAGATTGCCTTCACATATGAATCAAAACACCTTCTGAAGATGGTGCAGAATGGTTCTTCAACAGAAGTTGGTGACAAACACTCAGTTGTGTGTTTTGCAGACAGCCTCATCACTATCCTGATGTTAATACACCCTGGCGGTGTGCATGATGCTGCAGTTTGGAAGGTGAGTGCTCTGAAGGCATTCTTTCAATGGGGTTAGATTCTTGAGAAGGTTACTACCTGGTAAGTGTACCTGCAAACAACAAATGGGATCTGCACTCACACACTGTGCTGAGATAGAACCATGATGATGTTCTGTGCATCTATACCAACAGGCTGCTACAGTTACGCACTGGCGCCCAAGCTCATGATACCAACAGGCTGCTGCAGTTATGCACTGGAGCCCAAGCTTATGATACCATTCAGATCCTCATCTATGCCTGCTGAGAATACATTCAACAGAGCACACAACATGATATGAAACACTATTCTCTGAATGTTTTGCATACTGAATACATGATTCAGATGACTGGGCACATCCAGTCTGCACTATAGTACACAAAACAAAAGACAGTACAAAGTGACACTGTGTGCACCCTGTTGCAAAATATGTTGACTTCTAAGTAGGTTGGCCTCCCAACCCTATGTGTGGGTTATTTACCCAAGACAAGAGATGTCTAATAAGGAGCTATCATATACTGCTGAAGATTATCAGGATAGCAGAAGGAACAGAACATCCAAGCGTAGAAATGAAAGCTGCCTCTATGTATGCTGTTTAAGGCAACAGGACAGGATTTAGCTAAGAACTTTAAGTAATGACATGCCAGATCTAATCATATTCACAGAACAGCAGGGAATGTGTTCCAGTTGTTTCCAGCATACAAAACAACACATGACAGTCACATTACTCCATCTGTGGGTTGTACGTGAGGAACATTGTGCATACCATACAAGTACCTAAACTGTGATTTGCTGCAGCATTTACATACAATCAGGCAATCAATGCAAAGCAAAACTTTCTGAAGATACCTTAAAGGAACTAAACAAGTGGTACACAGGTAGTAGTATAAGTACAGTAACTATTGTGGACATACTTCTATGTCTGCATGCCCAACACTTGGCAAATACCGGTGCAAGACATAGTGGCAGATACATTCATTGACTATGTGGCCTGTAGTACATGCATGTGTCACAGCTGTCTGTTGGAGGTTGGCTGTGTGGTTAAAATGGAAGTAGCAGACCACAACATGCACATAGGCTGCAGAAATGAAGTGTGAAAGGAAATCATATAGCACATGAAATACCACCAACATGGTGTTTTGAATAGCTGCCATACTGCAAGTAGCACACTGTCAAAGCAAAATCTGAAATGTACAATCATGCTACACATGTGCCATACAGGGCGCAGCAGTGACTAGAGATGTACACAGCATCCCAGCCAAAAATTCAGTGGCACCTAAAACCAGGGTAAAACCAGCTGTCACTGACATACATGAATCCTATTTGAAGGTGCATTCATAAATAGAATTGCAATGTGATAAACTAGTGCAGACTCAGACTGTGAGGAAATACACTCAAACTAGAATTATGGGTTTATATCACAAGATAGAAATATGACAACATCGAAAACAACAACATCGAACTGTTAACCACAAAAACTTAAAACTCCGAAAGCTGAGAACAGCAATTTTTTTCCCTGGGGAAAAAATCGCTGTTCCAGCACAAAACACAAAACACACAAACACTACAAACTATGTCTAATGTGGGGAGCTTCACCCCCCACACCCCCCTACTTAAATATACCAACTCCGAGATTGCACCACAGTGTAGGAAATAGCGAAGCCGTGGAAATGGCCCACCAAATTCTTTCCCTGCTTTGCTGTTGTCAGTCTTCGAGGTTTTGGGTTCAATATCATAACATTCAAAGTTTTGTGACTTCTATGTTATGATGTAGACCCAGAATTATCAGAGTATAATGCAGGTTGGGAAATGCATGGAAGTACATATAGATCTTATATATGTGTTGTGTCATATGTTAATGGGACTATTAATTGCATAAGCATTTACTGTTAGATTGTGGAATGCATGTGTTATGCAGTACCTACAGAAAAATATGCCATGGGAAACACAGGCATGCTATCCCATGTGTACCTGTGCAAACAGTTGTAGCAAACAAAAGAAACAAGTTTTGTCAGTAATTACTTATATACTGTTACTGAATGATATGTAATGACTTACATAGTATTCACTGACAACATGGCCCTATGCAATGTGCATAGAAATGCAATTACATTAGAGTGCTAAATATTGTAGTCATAACATCATATTTACCATAATAGGATATGTGCCTTATACTGCCAGTGCAATTTATATTTAGATTTCAAACTTGTGAACAAATGTCTGTGACATTTAAAATGTATGTGACATACATTCAAAGGTAGTATCCCTATAGCAAAATAAATGTCAAATGCCACTAAAATTCACAATGTATTATGGTCAGCACAGTGGTCATCATTGCCACAGGTTCAGTGTGACACACAAACACACATATGCATATTGGCATACTGGCAATAGTAAAACTAACATAGATAAGATCACCCAGTCTGGCAGTTCATGACATGGTCTTGGCTGGCCCTGTAATGAGAGGAAACCTCTGTCCCATGGTGTTTTACTTCAGATCTAGTGGTGACACCTGATGTGGGAAACAGTAGGGGTCTATGCAGTTTTACATGGCATATTCTATGATGCTTCAGTTGGGGTATGAGCATGGAGACACGCAGCAGCTGTACATGAGCATTGCTACACAGGTAGTATGGATGAATGAGTGCCATGAGTAGGGTGGAGAAGTGGAGACCTCCTTCCGCCACATTATGACATGCTGCTCATATAGAAAAAAAGTCATGCATGTTCAGGGTAGTAGAGTAACATTGCTCAAGAAGAGTGGAGACAAACTGCTCTGTAGCATGCAAACTGATGCCATACCATCTCAATGACAAATCAGTGCTACCATGACCTCACTAAGCCTGCACTCCTGATTCTTGTACAACACACAGATGTGGTGTGCCACATAGTCAGTTGCATGAGCAAGTACATGTAGTTCCGTGTTATGTCAGTGCTGTGACAGGTCATCTGCCTTTAACACCACCCCCACTCAGACATGTGCTGTCCAAAAAAAATCAGTTTTCCATTGCAGAGCTGTTTCACTGCTACTATTATAATCTCAAGGGCTCAATTGTTCAGGATCTCCTTTTTGACTTGGAATTTATGCTTCACTACCAGAAAGCTGGCCAAGTTCCTTGTCCACCCTATTGAAGGGAATACAGAGGTGCCAGAAGCTGTTGAAGACTGGGGGACGGAGGGTGACAGGGGCACTTAGTGATCTAAACAGGGCATTTTTTTAAAACTATTTACTACCACAACATTAGGTTCATTTGGAGGACATTTAAAGCTCAGCCAATTTCCATTTTGCTGCTTGAATTAACATTTCCTGATTGGTCTTACCTATCCCATGGCTGATAATTGTATATTAGCCCTAGTGAGAATAAATGTGATCACACTGTAGATAATTTGAGGGGACCCATGTAAGGAAGCAGCATTTAAGAACTGCCTCTATCCATTAGTGGCACGAGGGGTAATGCTGGAGTACCTTTTCTATTACCCATCCTTAGATCCAAGTTGCATTTGAATATGGACAGGAATGAGCTTTGTTTTACTTGAATGGATAGTCTGTTCTGGATATATATATCCATCTCTCCAAAACATTCAGTTTAGATATCTGGACTGAGTATTTCTGATGTCATTTGGCTTACTGATGTTCAGTAGGTCCATTTGTATTAGGTCAGAGGATGCCTTGTATGCCAGACACGTCACCACTAAGCACTCTGTAGGATACTGACTATAGAGATAAATCTTTGAGGTGGTCCATGCAAGACCTACTGTTTAGGACTTGTATCCTTTTAGTAAGGTATCTCTGTGGGTATTCCAATTGTTGCATGGGTCTGGACAGATACATGACAAAGTGGGCATTATACAAAATGATCGACCTAATGTGGGCTTTGTAAAGGGGGGCAATAACATCACTAGAGCTAGTCACAATCAATTTCTTTATAAGCTGTGCAATATAGAAATACTTTCTTATAACTCTGGACACATGTTGGTCAAAAGGTAGGTCACTGTACACACAAGTTCCCAAATGCCAAACAACTGGGTCAGATCTCAGGGCATTGTCAATTTGGCAGTTCCCTGGAGTAGATGACTTCCCAAAGAATACGATAATATATTTCTTGAAGTTTAGTTTCAATTCATGATTCTGGCACCAGTTATTGTTTGGGACAAACCTTCCTGCATGATGGTTAAGTCATTTGGGGATTCAAAAACTGCTCCTAGCTTGCAGTCATCTCAAACTTAGTCAGCCAAAGCCCTTTGGTATTTCCTTTTACTTCTGAGACATATATACCAAACAGAAAAACTCTCAGCACTGAACCCTGGGGGGCACCATTGGTGACTGGTCTCTTCCCCTATTGTGATCTCCTGCATCCTGTGTGCAAGCATACATGTATACATTCTTTGATTCACCTTCCTGATTGTATTAACCTGATTGTAGTAAATTATATTCCTTGTATAATACAGCACCACTTGTTAAAATGTGTTTTAAATTTGCAGTTTGGAACAGTCTTCTAGTGAGCAATGAAACAAAATGTATGAACCAATAATGATAAAACTATCCATTTCAGAAAATTTCAACCATGCTCAACTCCTGAAAGACCTGCTTGGCTAAAAACAGCTGCATTAGAAGCTGAAGCTAAGTGAAACTTGCAGAAGTGTATTTTAGTTTTCTGTTAAGTACAAACTTGCAGTTTTAAAAGTACTGTATTTTAATTTTTTCTGTTTCCTAATTGTGTGTTTCTGAACAGTGTGATGTGTGTCTGTTTGCTATAAGAGGGGGTGGTGTTATCACTACTTTGTTATTTGATATGTCATAGCCTAGAGGGATTCCTCTGTACTTTAAGTGCTAGCCACAAAGTTTGAGAAATCATTGTATGCTCAACTCCTGAGAGACTTGCTTGGCTACAAACATCTGCATTAGAAGCTGAAGGTAAGTGAAACTTGCAGTAGTGTATTTTAGTCTTCTGTTAAGTACAAGCGTGCAGTTTTAAAAGTACTGTATTTTCCTTTTTTGTTTCCTAATTTTGTGTTTCTGAACAGTGTGCTGTGTGTCTGTTTGCTATAAGAGGGGACAGTGTTATCACTTCTTTGTTATTTAATATGTAATAGCCTAGAGTTATTCCTCTGTACTTTATGTGTTAGCCACAAAGTTTGAGAAATCATTTTATGCTCAACTCCTGAGAGACCTGCTTGGCTACAAACATCTGCATTAGAAGCTGAAGCTAAGTGAAACTTGTAGTAGTGTATTTTAGTCATCTGTTAAGTACAAACTTGCAGTTTTAAAGTACTTTATTTTCATTTTTTTGTTTCCTAATTGTGTGTTCTGTAACAGTGTGCTGTGTGTATGTTTGCTATAAGAGGGGGTGGTGTCATCACTTCTTTGTTATCTGATATTTAATAGCCTAGAGTGATTCCTCTGTACTTTAATTGCTAGCCACAAAGTTTGAGAAATCATTTTATGCTTAACTCCTGAGCTACTTGATTGGCTACAAAGATCTGCATTAGAAGCTGAAGGTAAGTGAAACTTGCAGTAGTGTATTTTAATCTTCAGTTAAGTACAAACTTGCAGTTTTAAAAGTACTGTATTTTAATTTTTTCTTGTATTTTCATTTTTTCTGTTTCCTAATTGTGTATTTCTGAACAGTGTGCTGTGTGTCTCTCTGCAGTTCCACCCTTTCTTCATGTTCCTTTGTTGGTATAAGTCTTGGTGGCTCTGGAATTGCCTGTCCCTCCTGTAAGTCTATATTAGAACACTCCTCCTGGGTCCATCTCATTTGCTCACTTAACCGAGTACAGTGAGATCATATTCTGAGTCTAGTGTTCACTCTACTTAATACAGATAGAGGATTTAAGTAGGCCAGCCCACTTAGCTTCTTCCTTCCTCTCTCCTTGCACTTAAAAAAATTGCACTTTATTCATTTGCTTTTACTGTATTTGTGTTTCCTAGTACTTTATTTTGCTTTTCTTAAAAGTACTCAATTTTATTTATTCTGCTGCATTTATTATTGCTTTGTAGCAGCCTGATTAAATTGTAACTGTTATTCTACTAAGTCTTTTGGTTTAGGCACTTGGGCTTCATACAGGCCTTTTTACATTAAGAAGGTTTGTGGTCTGCACTGTTGTGGCAGGACAGGTAGCTTATATTCTTCTAATCTAGAAATTGCTGATTGAAGGCCCAATGTCTGCTATTCTAAAAGTGTATTAGTTCTGGCTTAAGCACTTGGGCTTCAGGTCAGTTATTCTACATTAAGAAGGTTTGTGGTCTACACTCTTGTGGGAGGAAAGGCTGGATTCTGCCCTTCTGAGCTGGGAATTTCTGGTCACACGCTTATTGTGCCTGCTTATGTGAACTGTTTCTTTCTGAAAATGGTGCGCCTTGTTGCTGTAGCATAGACCAGATTCAGGCCTGCTGAATCTAGCTTTGTTTGTATAACTTGAGCACTGATCCAGGCCATCTTTTTTGGAGGAGGATTCCCTGCACCCTAGTACAGCAGGGGTGTGCAGTTAGAACTTGACTGATTGAAGACTGCTGGAACAGGGCTCAGTTTTGAGTTTTTTTTCTGGTTAATTGGGTAACTTGTTTAAATCAGTTTGTTCGTTTTATATTGTTATATAAATACACACACACACACACACACACACACACACACACATATATATATATATATATATATATATATATATATATATATATATATATATATATATAGATAGATATAAAATTGCACTTTCTTCATCTGCTTTTACTGTATTTGTGTTTCTTCCTACTTTATTACTAGGGGCATTGACTACAACTCTAATCTGTGATATATAACAATAAGTATCCTTTTCTGTGCATTTAAAGTGTTTTTTTGAGTGTATCTGCTTTATTTTCTAAAAAAACAATATATATATATATATATATATATATATATATATATATATATATATATATATATATATATACTTGTTTCCCATCTTTCTAAGCTAGTATAGTCCAGTTTTCAGGTTAGTGCTGAATTTAGGGCTGTGTACAAATCTCTGTGTTTGCCCATACCTTACTTGGATAGAAGGAAGTTCTCTGTTCACCTGTGAGAGAGCGGAGCTTTGAGCAGCCTATCTGTCCTGGAGGAGTGGTTTCAGAACAAAAATTAGTAGTTTGTTGGCCATTTTGGGCTAATTTCTATCTCTTTCATTTCCCTGCTATAAATACCGTATTTGCCCGGTTTTGTGTGCTGGGCACTGCCGGTTAGCTAGGGTAAAACTATTCCCGGCTCCACAAAGTCCTCTCTTCAATTTTTCCCTTGGAAATAGACAAACTTTCAACTTAAGCACTCAAGCCATTAATTTCTCAGCCCGGCCGTTGCTCAAAACGTATAGCAAGCACTTATAAACCCTAGCACTAGACCCTCCTGTACTGTACAGAAGGACAAGGCTCTCTATTCAACCTTACCAGCCATCCAGTAAATCAGTTCACTGTACCTATTCAGGCATGTCCAAAGGGCAGTTTCAGGGCAATGTTACAACTGCCTCATGTACACAGACAACCCCCTCCTCCTACCACCAAACACTAGTACATGCAAGAGATGCAATTATGCAGCCACACTGGAGGCTAGGCTCTCTCAACCCAAGACTGGATCAGACAGTCAAGAGGAGAAGGGAAATACTTGCATCACACCACCAGTCTCACATAGACCCCTTAAACCAGCACTGGCAAAAAACACACATAAATACATGAAAACATGCTCGGAGGCTCTAAATAAAAATTTGCAAAACCAACAGAGACCTCCAAAGCAAACATCCAAGAAACCTCCACCCCCCAATACAAACCATGAAACACATACTTCACAAAACCAGTGTGCCATGCAATCACAGCCTTTAAGGCAAAATAACATACCCAACATACTAGTAATAGGTGACTCTATAGTCAGGCACACTGATGTCCCACTCACTAGGCTGAATAAGGAGAAGGTTACTGTTAGCTGCCTGTCGGGTGCCAGGATCCACTACATAACACAAGCACTCAGGTCACTCCAGAACAAGTACAGATATCAATATGTCCATGTTGGTGTGAATGACCTGAGGTGTACCTCCCTGGACTACATGAAAAGAGACATGGAAAAGCTCTCTGATCACGTAGCCTAGGCTGGTATGACCCTGACCCTGAGTAGCATCCAGCCCTCACCAAGAATAATACCATGGTATAAAGAAAAAATTCTCGATTTCAACAATTGGCTAAGTTTCTGATGTCATTCAAAGGGGATCCAGTGTCTGTCCTCCTGGGATGACATGTTCAACAAGCCATGTTGCTTCGCTAGAGATGGCTTGCACCTGTCACCCTTAGTCTTTCGAATACTGGCTAAGGCTCTTGCCACCCCCATAGTGCCTTTTTTAGGCAAGGCTCAAAAGACAAACCCACCACCGTAAATAGCACAAGTAACAAAAAACTGAGGGTAATGCTACTCAATGCCAGAAGTCTAAACCTCAAAATGCATGCACTCGAGGCATTCCTCAGTATGGAGAAAATTGATATATGTGCAGTAACAGAAACCTGGTTTAAGGCTCCAGAGAGCACCCCAGCACTACCAGGCTACAACTCATATACCATACATTTCGGCCGCAGAACCCAAACCGAAATACAAAAGGCGGGGGCGGATCCATATTCATCAAGGATACCCACACCTCCAGGTTAGTGGCACAGCACACTACTTCAGAGATCATCCACGTGCAACTAAAAATGGGCAAAACTGCAATTCAAATCGTAGCTTGCTACAGATCACCCACCATCCTACTCAAGGTCCTACCAAACACCCTAATATTGGGTGATTTCAATTACCCAAACGTTAACTGGGAGAACTACTCAAGTACTAAATCCATTGCCCAACATTTCCTAGAATTCATAAACTCAAACTCCCTGGTTCAACTGGTCAACACTCCCACCAGAGGTGACAACATATTGGACCTGGTCATCACCAACATGGGCGACTGGTGTTCCACACCAGAGGTCAACCCCTCGCTGGTTAGATCTGACCATAAAACAAATCACTTTGGATAGCCACATTCTGCTCCCACCCCCGGACAAGAAAACCACTGTGAAAAACTTTTAAAAAGCAAACTTCATGTTACTTAAGACCAAGGTGGAAAGCTTCAAAGCCTCCATGCTGAAGGATAATGCTGTCCAAGCTGCAAAATCCTTTACTAATGCATTCTATGGGCACCTATAAGAATGCATGGATTGTGCCTTCCCAAGCAAAACCAAGACTCACTCATCCAAGAAAAGGAAACCAGTTTAGTGGACTCCTGCCATAGACAAGCTATACAATATAAGGAGGAAACTAGTACAGAAAAGAGTAAAATCCCAAGAAGGGAAGACATCCCTGATCAGTATCAGCAAGAAACTACAATCCCTCATAAAATTATCCAAGGCGAGCTTTGACAGAAAAAATGCCAAGGACTCCAAAGATAACCACAAGGCATTCTTTAGCTATGTCAAGAATCTAAGTGGCAATGCTCAGATCTGCTTGGAGTTCATGCAGAATGGCACAAAATACACTGAACCAACCGATATTGCCAACATCCAGGCAGACAGGTTCAGTGCAAACATCACCCCCCACTCACCCCCAAAAGGGCCCATAGCCATACCAGAAGAATGGCGAGTCTCTGAAATCACAGACACTCAGGTTAAAACAGCCCTCTCCAAAGACAAAAACACAGCATCAATGGGAATGGACAGTGTCCCAGGCTGCGTCCTACAAGAGCTCAAAGATGAACTAACCTCTCAACTAAACACACTGTTCAAACTCAGCATATCTACAGGCTACATACCCATAGAGTTGCGCACAGCAACGGTTATTCCACTCCACAAAGGTGGAGCCACAACAGACCCTGGGAACTATTGCCCTATAAGCCTGACTAGCTTGGTCTGCAAGGCTATGGACCACATCATCATGGAAGTCATTAACAGAGACATTGGGAACTTCCAAACACTGGAACCTACCCAGTGTGGCTTTGTTAAGGGCAGATCATGCCTCCTAAACCTGGGGGACTTCTTTGAGACAGTTACCAAGGCTATAGATGAGGGAAAGTTGGCACACACAGCCTACCTAGACCTCACTAAGGCCTTCGACACCATTCCCAATTCTGGTATTATAGACAAGCTCACCAGCCTGAACATAAACCCCTATGTCACAAGATGGGTTACCAACTGACTCACGGACAGAGCCCACATGGTGAGAGTTGCAGGAGCTAGGTCTGACACTAAACCAGTTACATGTGGCTTTCCCCAGGGCTCAGTCCTAGGACCCCTCCTGTTTGGCATATACTTCTCAGAGGTACAGGCAAGCACAGGCAGACTATGGCTGACCAGGTTCACAGACGACTGCAAACTAGGGACTATAATTGACTCTCCGGCTGACACAGACATCCTCCAAAAGGGTCTCACTGAGACGGATACCTGGTGTCAAAATCATGGCCTCAAGCTAAATGCCAAAAAGTGCATAGTCATCCCCTTTGGAAAAAACAAAGTACCCACAAACTACCACTTAGGTGGCAGTCCCCTAAATATGGAAGACGTAATATGGGATCTGGGGACCCAAGTAGATAATAATCTCACCTTTGATAATCACATTGCCAAAGTGGTTAGAAAATCCTTCTACATGGCCCACCTAATCACAAAAGGGTTCACATCCAGATCAAAAGAGGTCATTGTGCCCCTCTACTCATCACTCATCAGACCCATCATAGAGTACAATGCCCCATTTGGGATGTACCTTACAAGACACCTGCAACAGCTGGAAAGACCACAGAAGTACCTCACCAAGAGGATCACTGGCCTCAAACAGATGCCCTATGCAGCTTGACTGAAGAAACTCCAACTGTACTTGGTTGCATACCACCTGCTCAGAGGTGATCTCTGCCTGACATAGAAGGCCATGTCCAACTCAGAATTGATGGACATGTTGCACCTAAAGAAAACCTTATCCCCTCGCGCCACATGCTGTAGTGATCTAATCCTAACACAGCAATAAATAGGATATGCTGGAGGGATAGATTCTTGTCTCAGAGACTTCCCATGCTTTGGAACAAGATCCCAATCTGCATTAGGCAGAGCTCATCGCTAACACTCTTCAAAAGAAACCTTGACGAGTGGATGGGAAACAGAAAGTTTACCTTGGGGATCACTTCAGTGGCTCTGCTGAACAGAGGCACAGGGAACTAATCTAAGGGGAAGGCGAAAGCCAACACATTCTGGCTCGTCTTATAAATGCCTTTGGGCAGATAGCCTAGTACCAACCTATGAACCTATGAACCTATAAAAAGCTACTCAAACTTCTGTCATTACAATCCACCAATATCAGTAAATATGCAAAATCACTGCAGAATTAAATCATCTAAATAATTCCACATTAAAGGGATCTGTAACTAATGAAGAGGTTGCTGCTAGCAAACAACTTTATATTTCACTGTTTCATCTACAAATAAAGTGCCTGTTGGCCTTAAAGAATAAATTGTCTGTGCTACAATAAAAAATGATAAGTTAGTAATTTTGCAATGGGGAATTGATGGCAAAGTGATAATGGGTTCATAGTTACTAAGTAACTCCTCCAAAGGAGGACATTCATAGGACTGCAGCATCCACTCCCATGAAAGTACAGCGCAGTCCAGTATCAGCGATCCATCTGCATACTGTGGGAGTAGAACCCACAGCCTTCTGCATTAAAAGCAAGTATACTACCTGTTGTGCTTCTAAGAATGCAAACAACTTAGCATAAGTAGCATTAAACTTCTCTTCCCCTGAAGCTCTCAGCTCCTTGTAAAATCCACTTGACTATCAACTAAATCTCTTAACTTCGCAGCAGAAGATATCTGGAAAAAGCCAAAATTTATTTTGGGGGAAAAGGCCCAAAACCAGGGACACATTTTAAATATTGCTTGTATAATCTTACAAAGTTGATAAAATAAAGTGCTTTGTGTTACCACGTGTTTCATGAAAGATAGGAAGACTAAAACTTAAAGAGCTATCATTATTTAGTGAATTGAGTTATCACTGATTTGCCAGAAAAAACACAAATTTTTAGAGGAACAGACCAAAAGTATGAGCCAAATATTCTGTGAAAATCTGGACAGTGGAGAGCTATGGACTCAACTCCCTGAATCACAAGTGGTAGCATGGGTATAGAATTCAGGCTCTTGTTTGAGCCTGAGTAACACTAACCACCAGGTATACCTAACTGGGGCATTTTACACACACACACACACACACACACACACACACACACACACACACACACACACACACACACGCACACACACACACACAAACACACACATGCGTGAGCGGGAGCAGCATAACTCCTGCAAATAAAAGAACAAAATTCTTCTTACCAGCATGACTCTGGCAGCACCAACGGAATATTGGCAGCATAACGCCTGTAACACAGAGCAATAAGAGAACAAGAACAGCTAGTTTAGTTAGTTTAACTTTACCATGCAAATCCACGTCAAAGTGAAAACTCCACTTCATTAATTTTTCCCAACAGGTCTTGCAGCTGTAAAACTGGGGAGGGTGACTCATGCTCCCCCTGGCTCTATGGTTCCAGCACCCATGAGGAAATATCTTGGGCAACAGGGCTGTTGCCATCAGGGTTAGGCATAATAAATCCAATTACAATGCCCTGTGTGCAATTATCTCTACTGCTTCTCTGTATCACATGACATTCTGTGTCATGATCAGTGATCAAGTTTCTTGAATAAGCCAGAAATGGTACAGCTGCAAGCACAGAGACAAAATACAATCACACATTATTTAAACATGTGCATGTAAAAAGATGTGTATCAGAATATGTTACCGCAACAATGCAATCTCCCTTGTACCCAGTCATTTTGGCTATGGCTGTAGCTGTGCAGTGTATAATAGTCCTGTAATGTAGGGCATTATGTGAGCTGGAAAGCAGCACATGAATGATGCAGTTATAATGATATAACAAACAGGGTCACATTTGCTTGACATGTCATCCTTGGAGAACTCAACACAAGTCCAAATTGCATGGCATGTTGTGGATGACATAACTAAAAAAATAATGTTAATGTGTGTGACACATCTTAAGTGCAATACATTAGATAGCTTAGTAAATGACTTTCCATGTGATCTATCTTGGCAGGCCAGTCTCATTTCCACCATTTGAAATATGTTGACTCAAACATACGTGGTGCTGCGATGCCAGAAAAAAACTATGTATCACTTGGTGAAGGAACTGCAGTACCCCCCCATGACATCCTTCTGTCATCCATGACAGTTGATGCAGTATACCACCTGAAGTACCATCTCACTGCAACAAGAATGACATTCTCTTGAAGACTTATTATGGCAACCAGCAGTATTTACCATGCTGGTAATGTCATGCCACACATGTTTCATCCAGACCATATCACTTGTTCTTCCTAAAGATTTCTGACACAGGTTTATAGGTGTATACTAGCCTAATGACCACTATGGCCCTTATAAGCCTAGATGTGCATCCCAATGTGACCCACAAATTTGATTTATATAGAGGGTGATTTGCTGACTGCCACTGTCCATCAGAGACATAGGAGCTAGTCCAAAGGTGAAGTTCCAATTACATATCCATTAGTCTAAGTTGTCCTTAAATAGGGATAAGAAAAAATATGTTTCTTGTGGATAGGGATCCTGTTCCAGAGAATGGGAATTCTCTGAGAAACATATCTGTTCTCCAACATGACCTATGTGTGTCGCAATAAAAATTTAGATCTTCTAATCTAGTAGTTCCAATGCTGTTTGTTTTGCAGATGTTCAAAAGGTTCATCAAAAGAGGGTCCAGGGATGCTTTGTATGCCATGCAAAGATCACCTCTCAGAAGTCTGTATAATGCCGAGTACAGAGACAGGGCTTTGAGGCAATCAGTGTAGGATGATGTCTTTTTGTAAGGAGCCTTTGTTGATGTTCCAGTTGCTGCATGTGTCTGGTCAGATATGTACTGAGGAGGTGCACTATACTCTATGATGGGTCTAATAAGGGCCATGTACAGTGGTATGATGACCTCTCTAGAACTAGATGCCATGCCTTTGCTTATAAGTTGAGCATCATAGAATGATTTTCTTTCTCCCTTGGACCCATGTTCTTTGAAGGCTAGGTTACTATGTAGAGTAACTTAACAGTGAATCAACTGTTAAGGTAATTTATGATGTAGTTACCCAGGGTGGCTGACTTCCCAATGGGTACTATAATGCATTTCTTGGTATTGGGTTTTAAGCCATGGCTTTGGCTCCAAGAGTTTGTCTGTCATAGACCTTCCTGAAGGCTGTTCCCATCCTGGAGGAACTTAATGACTGCTCGCAGTTTGCAATCTTCTGTGAACTTGGTTAGCCAGAGGTCTTTGACATTTACTTTGACATCTGAGAAGTAGATGACAAAGAAGGTGGGCCTAGCACAGAGCCCTGGGGGACTCCACTGGGGACTGGCATCTTTGGGGAAGGTGGCTTCTATGATTCTAATTTCTTAAGCCAGCTAGGTATCTAGCATATTATAAAGGGGTTTATACCTAGTTCCATCATTTTATTGACAATGCCCAAGTGGGGAAGTGTATCAAATGCTTTAGCTAGATGTAGGTAGGCAGTATGCACCATTTTCCCCTCATCAGTTGCCTTAGTGACCTTTTAAAAGAAATCCACCAGATTCAGTAAGCATGACCTTCCTTTGACATAGCCAAACTGGGATGGATCTAGTGTCTGGACGTCTCCTATATCCTTGTTGATAACTTCCATGAGAATTCTTTCCATGGTTTTCAAATAAGAGTAGTCAGACTAATTGGTGTTAAATTTCCAGGATCTGTTGAAGGTCCTCCCTTATGAAGGGACATGACCATTGCAGTCCTCAATATACATGGCACAAAGCCTATTTAAGACTATAGTTAAATAATGACTGCAGGGATCCTGGTAAATCATAGTGTAGACTATTCAGGAGACATCCTGAGATGTTAATGTGCCCCACTGAGGCTGTGTTCTTGGCTTTAGTTAGTATAGTCAATTCATGTTCCCTAGATACAGTTGAGGGATTATGTTTGAGGGTATTCTTTGAGGATTGTTGGGGACAGAGGGAGGTAAAGCTGGAAATTAATTTGTCTGCTAACAGGTTTGTTATATTACCAGGCTCAGTGAATGTGTCACCATTAACAACCATTTCAGCACATTGCTGTGTGCTACCTTTATGGTTTCTGACATCGCTGTAGAAAGCGTTATGTTTCCCTTTCACTTTGGAGGCTGTCTTAACCTCAAAGTTTGCTTTCCTCAACCTAATTAGCCCACTCAGTTGCCCATTTACTTTTAAGAGAGTGGTTTTATCTTGATGGGAATTAGCCTTCTTGATTTTTGCCATATTATTTTCCTTTTGTTGTATATCCTGTTTAATTTCAGATGCCACTAGGGCAGTTTGTTCCTGGGGGTAGTCCTGGCTTACTTCTAGTAGGTACAGCAGCTGCTATGCAGCCAATGGCATGATTGTACAGAGTTTCTGATACCAATTCAGCATAGGCTGCTGTATTCTCAGGGTTTGAAATGGAACTGAATTTTGACAAATCATCTCTTAATGAAAGGTAATTTGCTTTGGAATAATTCCTGATCACTGGTTTTAATGGGATTACAGAGTTGGTTTTGAGTTTGAAGGAAACAAGGTTTATGGTTAGACCCTACTAGGTAAGAGGAGACATGTGGAGAATACAGTATCCTTCCATATTTGTGAGCATGAAGTCCAGTATGTTGAAGTCTCTAGTGCAAGTTTTCATTATGTGGTCAAGGGTGTTTGCATTGTACAGGAATCTCTGTGCCTGTAGATTTGAGGCCATGTAGAATTCTCAGTTTAGAGAAGGGTAATTTAAGTCTCCCATGAGTAAGGTGTTAGATTGGATGGTAAGTGTCTCCAGTAGGCCCAAGTATGCATTGTGAGCTTGGGACATGGAGAGTGACCTATAGCTGGCTAGGATATGGTACAGGACTTTGTCTGTGGTGATCTGCACATGAGAAACTCCAGCACTTCATCCTGTTTGACCACCCTAGAAGTATGCTTGTTATTGATGTATATTCAGACACCTCCACATTTAGCCTTTGTTTGTTAAGCTACTAGTCTAAAAGTGTTGAATGCACTGAATCCTTGCACTGCCAGGATACTCTCTGCCTTTTTAAATCATATCTTGGTAACTGCACAGATGTCTATATTCTCAAGAGTGAGAAAGGCTTGGAGAGAGCATAGTTTTTGGAATTTTGCAGTAACACCTTGAGGTTCACTTCAGTTGAGTTGGTTTTACTGTGTTGATAGGTTTGTCAAATTAGCATTGCCTAAAAAAGTCTATATTCTCCAATCAAACATTTAAGTTAGTGAATACCTAAATGTTGAACTGATAATATTGAAAAAATAAAACAGCGAACAGCCGATTTAACATAGGGAATGAATTCCCTTTGCCGCAAAAAAAAAAAAAAAAAAATTAAACCAAAATGAAATGGGGGGCTTTGCCCCCTACATCCCCCAATGTGAGGGGCTGTGCACCCCACACCTAACCCTAACTAAATATACCAACTCCAAGATCGATCTAGAGTGGGGAAATGGGCAAAATCCACATAACGGTTAAGGAAATTCTATCCCTGAGTTAAATCGGCCATTCGCATTTTTTTGCTTTCGCTATTACCAGATCGACGTTTAGGTATTCACTAACCTAAATGTTTGATCAGGTAATAGGAACCCTAAAAAAGGCCCTATGGGATTTTTTAATGTTTTAGCCAGTATTCAAAAGCCTAATCAGGAAAGGTGCAGGCCATCCTTGGAAAAACAATGTTGTCTATTAATCATGTCCTCCCAAGATGACAAATATATGATTCCTTTAGAATGACATGAGAAAGACAGACAGTGGTTGAGATCAATCATGTTTTTGCTCATACTGTCACATTGTCCTCAGTTATGGCAATATGCTGCTTGATTGGGAAGGTGGCCTAATGGTTAAGGTATTTGCCTTACAAACACAAGGTGCAGGGTTAGAATCTCACAAGGGATAATTGGCTACGCTTAAGATAGCTCACAAGAGCAGTTAGCCTAGTACTAATCTATGAACCTATACTAGACTCATAGCAGCCTGAGACACATAGTCTGAAAGTTTCATAATGTCTCCCTTCATATAGTCCAGGAGGGCACATCTCAAGTCACTTACACCTACATGGACTATGATGGAATTATACCAGTACCTGCGGTGTAATGACTTGAGTGTGTGCATGTTTTGGTAGATCCTGGCTCCAGATAAGCAACCAGCAGCTATCTTTTTCTTCAGCCTGGTTAGAGGTGCAGCAACCAGGTGAATAAAAGCACTTTCATCAAACTAAACAAACAACTTTGGACAAAAAAAAATTCAACCAAAACGAAAGCTGAGGTAAATTTGACCTCCCAGGCTAAGGATAATCACAAGGCATTATTCTTTAGCTATGTCCACAACTTCAAAGGCAATATACAATTGTGTGAAGAACTCATTGTTAATTGAGTCACCTGTACTCAGCTAGAATATATAGCAATCCTACTGACCAACAAATTCAGCTCCAATTTTACCCCTCTTTCTCCCCATCCTTCCATCAGGGAATACCATCAATTATAACTCCCCCTGCTATGACTAGGAAATGGGTTCTTAATGTTCTGTCTAAAGCGAAGAACACTGCATCAATGGGCACAGACAATATCACAGGCTGCCTTCCAAATAGCATGAGATATAACCTATCAGGCTATCTAAAATTGCTATTTAACTGAATTCTCCAAACAGGCTTTGTGTTGGAGGGAGAACAGCAACAGCCATCCCTCTTCACAAAGGTGGGACATCTACACATCCTGGAAACTACTGACCCATAAGTCTCACTAGTCTCATATGCAAAGCCATGGAAACAATTATCATGGAAATGATCAATAATGACTTAGGAAATCGCCAGACACTGGCCCCAACCCAGTTTGGTTTCAGTAAGGGTAGATCATGCCTATTCAACCTATTGGAATTCTTTGAGAAGGTCACCAAAGCAATGGATGAGGGCAAAACCATTCACACTGCCTACCTTGACCTGTCTAAGACATTTGACACAATATCCCTCTCAGGCATAGTTGACAAACTTAAGAGGTTAGGTAACAAACCTTTATATCACCTGGTAGATAGCCATCTGGATGACAAACAGGACTCAGAAAGTTAGAATTCAGAAGTGCACCTCTACAAAGAGGCCAGTCACAAGCGGAGTCCATCAGGGATCAGTCCTAGGACAGCTCCTTTTTGGCATGTACTTCACTGAAGTCAAGGTCAATGGCCTCTGCCTGACTAAATTTGCAGACGATTGAAAATTAGGAGCTCCAATTGAATCCCCCACTGACATAAATGTGGTCCAGGAAGGAATGACACAAACAAACAACTGGTGTCAGAGCCATGGACTAAAACTGAATGCAAAGAAATGCATAATAGTATCCTTTGGAAAGTTATCCACACCTGGTAACTATCCTATTGACAACTCAACCCTAACAGTTGACCCATTAGTCAGGGACTTGGGGACAAACTTAGACAATAATCTACCTTTGACCATCACATGTCTACAGTAGTGAGGAAATCATTCTGTGTTGTGCTACTTATAAGAAAGGTATGGCATCTATGTCCAAAGAAGTCATTATTCCACAGTATTCAGCATTCAGCATTGAGTACAGTGCCCCCTTTGGTAGGTACATAACTAGGCATACCCAACAACTGGAACATAAACAGAGGTTACTCATTAAAAGAATACAGGGCATACGTAGCATGTCCCATGCAGACCACCTCAAGGCCCTATCCCTGTATTCTGCCTCCTATTGTCTGTTGAGGGGACATCTATGCCTGGCATGCAAGACATTGCCAGACCTCACCCTGATGGACCTCCTGCATATCCCCAAAACAAGCAACACAAGAATTACCCATTCTGAAAATGTAAACCTTGCCTGAGATATAAATAGGACCTGCTAGAGAGACAGGTACGACACACAGAAATACCAGTATATATTTGTATATTTGCATAATGCAAGTTTAGGCTGCACATACATCATCATTCTTCACTTCCCTGTGTATGTCATAAATTGTATTTATCGTCATAGTAATTATGTCACATACACACGCATATACCCAAAACCCAAAAATAAGTGTATCATATCACCATCTGTCGCTATATACACACACACACACACACACACACACACACACACATATATATATATATATATATATATATATATATATATATATATATATATATATATATATATATATATATATATATATATATCAGAAAAGAGAGAGTGATAGTTTTTTATATCTATATCTAAACACACACATCTATCTATGCCGATATAGTTCATACGCAGTTAGGCAAACTATTAATCTTCACAATGGGATGAGTGGAATAACCTATTCAGTCCATGTAATGAAAGCTCTAAATGTCATAGGCTGATTAGACCCAAGAAAAAAGGCTTTCATGTGTTGTGGAGGCCTATTAGATATATACAAATAATCTTTTAAGGACATGTCAGTGTTTCACTTACATGGCTTTTGAATGCCCATGGCGTTTTTCATTTTAAGGCTTAATAATAAATTCAAGTCAATAAAATCAAACCAGATATGCCATATTTCTCTCTTTTTCCTGAGATCTTCTGCACAGCATCAATGGATTACTTGACTATGCTTTAGAAATGCAGTGATTAAAACAAGCCTGATTGAGGTGACGGCAAATATCCAATGGGCCTCCAATATAGGAAGTTTAAGGTATTACGCAGTGAAGACTCTAGAAAGGCCAGGTCTTCCTTGCAGTTTTTAGTAAAGGGATAGCCTACCTGAACTTTTTGCCCTTTGTTTTCATTTCTAGGAAGCAAGACATTGACAGCTGTTGCTCTTCTGGCCTCATTTGTTAGCAAATATGAAATTCTATAGGCCATATTTAGTTGCAGTAAAGCTGTAAATGTAATAGGTTCTACAAGGGAATGGATGGAGAGTGCTTTCTAGAGGTACCTTTACTGTTTTATAAAAGGAAAAAAATGTTACCATCTGAGTCAGAAAGGACAGGAGTGTAGAATTTTTAGATGTATAAAAAACAATGACTTTGGCTTATTTAGTATTTATAAATCATTTATTTTGGGCTGACCAATTCCAGAATAAAGCAAAGTCTTATTGGAACAAAGAGCGTAGATGAGATGGACTGATAAGAAACATTAACATCATGTCATACCAATGTTTAGCTATGACATGTCCCATGGAAGATTTATATATACACACATATATATATATATATATATATATATATATATATATATATATATATATATATATATATAATGAGAATAACAGTAGTCCAAGGACTGAGCCTTGAGGAGCTACAACAGGAACCTGTGCGGCTGGAGAGAGATAGTTGTGATCAGAAATAGGAAAGGTTCTCTTGTGTATTTTATTTAACACTTACTTCAAAGCATCATATCCTAGGACTGATTAGAAACATCATTGTTTATTTTGATAGTATGACGCCTTAACTATCTTAAGCAGCTATCTGCTGGAATGCCATAACTCAGAAAATATTGCAGAAAGCTGTATCTTACTCACAGAAAATATTGCAGAAAGCTGTATTTTTTAATCTCTATCATCTCTAGTCTCATGTATTTGTTGAAAACTGGATTTTAGATATTTTATTCACTCTTGGCACTTATGGGTCCAAAAACATCTGTTGTGTAATGAAAAATGTTATTTTGTTGTAAAAGTAAAATGTCAGCAGCTGTTTGAAGGGCAGTCATATTGCCAAACATTGACAGAAGGCACTTCCAATCACTTGTTAGAATACCTGATAAACAAGAAATTGGTTTGAGGTTAAATAGGGCTAACTTTTTTCTTCAAAGATCAATTAATGGACATAGATGACTGATGAAGATCAGAGTGCTCTGTTGTGATACTTGTTGGGTATATTTACAAGCAATATATATGGGTGCGAGTTATTACCTGTGTTTGGCCTAAATAAAGAGCATAGTAAGGAGAAATCAGCTTAAATGACAGTATACAGTATCAGATTAGTGCAAACGTAGATGGTTATGTCACTAGGCCACTAACAATGCTCTTGTCACTGTATCATAACAGGTGATGCTATACTGCAGCTAACATTCTCTCACTGAACCCTAGTACAGAGCAACTAAGCCATTCCCATCATACAAACCTAGTTCTTATTGCTATCATATGTGGAAAAGTGGCTCAGAAATTATGCCTCTGAATTTCAATTTCCAACATCCTGCATTGTCTGCAGCTCTTATCGCCTCACAGGTCAGTGCTCAGTTCTAACCATTTCTTACTGTTTGTATGGAGAAATTATGTTCTCTACTTGACCAGAGAATAGTTTTTGCTATGAATCACAGTTTCCTCTCAATCTTTCCAGACTGTTCTATTTGACTCACTACTAAATAATAAAGGACCGACAATGTAAGTGAAAAAATTACATGGAGCTGCTTACTGCTTGGTGTGATGGATTTGCAATGCTCTTATGACACTCAGTCTTGCTGGCTAGATTCTGCTAAAATTCAAAGTCTGATTATATTTGCATTCACAGTCTGTTGCATACAGAAACTTGCAGAATATACACTGATGAGAGAATATACTTTGCAGCATCAACTTTAAAGAGCAGTAACAAATAACTTTTATAATAAATCAAACGAAACCACGTTGCAGCTTAAAAGTACTGTTCCAACTTTACTTCTCATATAGTACAGATGATGTGAGAGATATAACATTTACCTCAGAACACCAAATGTGTTCCTACCATATCCCTAAACAACTGGATTTATACAGCTCTTTATATACTCTTTTTAAACATATTTTGGAGAATTGCTTATCCTGTAGAAACAATACTAAACTTCCTTGTTTAACAATGTCTTGTAAGAGACCAGCTTTTCTGACAGTGTGAATATCCTGTAACAGTGTCCTGATGTCCATGTAGAAAAACATATTTTTGAGGAAACACATTGTCCTGTATTCTATTTGAATCTGTGTATAGAAACATGTGTTCTTGTGTCAATGCTGATAATCATATCCTGTTTTTTATGAAGAAAAACATATTTTTGAGAAAACACATTGTCAGAGATCAGCTTTTCTGACAGTGTGAACATCCTGTATTTTATTTGGATCTTTGTATAAAAAACATCTGTTATCCTGTTTTTCCATGCAGAATAACATGCCATTGTTCTTTAAAAGCAGAGTTTGCATTTTTGTTCTTGTATACATCCTGCTCTGAGTCTGTAAGGAAAAATGTCCATTCTTTAAAAGCAGATTTTTACACCCTGCTTTGAGTCTGTAAGGGAAAAATGTCCATTCAGCAGATTCCTTTTCCAAGCCATGGTAATTTAGTATGGATGCTGATTACATATTACTAAACTCTATTTCTACATTTAAGCAAGCTTTATCTTATACATTATTTATGTTGCATAATTGCAGCAAAATTACTTTCAACCTTAGTATATTGTTGAGCACACTCTAACAATTCCGTCTTTTTATTTTAAACTAGAGAAATAAATTCAGCATTATTTGGTAATACTTTTCATTATGACAATTAACAACAGTAACTTGACTAGCTTTTGCTAAGCAGACTTTAATACATGTAAATAATATGCAACCAAGCATTACAATAACAATAAAAGAAATTAAAAATACAGTGATTTTTCCTGTCCATCCTGTAAATAGATTACTAAACCATTCACTCCAGTCATCATTCCAGTTTTTTCTAGTATGTTGAGACACTTGTGCAATCACTTTTAAATGTGCTTTTACAGATTCTGTTTTGTCTGGAATAAATGTACAACACTGTTCTCCTATTAAAGCACATGTACCCCCTTGTGATGCTAATATGTAATCTAATGCCATTCGATTTTGCAAAACCATAGTTCGTATTGCTGTCATTTCGACAGTAATGTCAAGGACCGCATTGAAAGTGGCATTTGCCAATACCTCAACTAGTTTAGATAGTTTTCTCAGTTCCCAGATGGCTTTTGCAGCCCGTACCAAGGAAAATACCTGCTCCAGAGATTACATCATCTCCTAAATCCATATCTTTTAATTTAATATAATCAAGATTTTGATGATATATATGTGATGTATCTAAGGTGTCTACTGGATTTTCTGGACTTTCAATTACAGGTAATATATCCCTTTTCTTTTTTGTATTCCTAATGTTTCCTTTTGGTAACTCTTTTACATGATGCATTGCTGGTACCACTAATCCTATATAACAGGTGCCATCCCATCCCTTTGGTAACCATTTATAAGCATATTTACCACAGATGTAATATAACCCATCTGATAGAGCAACACTGCTATTTACCAGACTGCCATTTACTTGCCCCATAGTAGGAGTTTTATCATGTACAACTGTAAAGTTTTTATCTGTTTTACTTCTCCAACATGTAATATTAGTTTTACAGTCATTTTGTCATTTTGTGAAAAGTGAAATACTGCTGTGTCACTTAATATTAACTGACCCTTAATTGGTATTAAAATAGGAAAACCATGTGAAAATACTCCACGTACTGGTATGTGGTTGTGAAAATTTATCATTTCAATTGTTTGAATACAATTGCTATTACCCACTGGAACAGTTCCATTTTGTTGAAAACATGTGATCCCCTGTACTATAGCAGATAACTGTACTCTTGCTTTACGTAATTGTACATTTATAACTTGATCTCCTGTTTCATTTATTAATACTCTCCAACTACTAAGAGAATTTAGTGGAATAGGTATTAGAGGCATTACCCTGTTATTTTTGGTATTAAACTACATACCCAACAATTAGAAACATTCATGCTTTTTGCATACCAACATTGTCTTGCTAAGAAAGTGTTAAAAGATGGTGACCAGTCTTGTTCATTTTCCACATTTCTTTACTCTCTCTCTTATGTAACTTTACAGTTTGATTAACAGGTTGTAAGTATAATTTAATACTAAGCAATACAATAATAGTTAGTATAATAGCTATTATCAATTTAAAACCATCCTTTAAATAGAAATTCCATTGTTGAATCATTTTGCCTTTGGTCATCCGAAACTGGATTTCCAAAAGGATGCACTTTAAACCATGTCAATTTCATTAGGGTTTTCTCTGTTGGAAACCTACAAAAGAATACATTTAATCAGATTTACATTGTTCACTATTTTTTATCATTCTTAGTTGATCTTTATGTACCAACATTGTTCTGTTTTTCTTTTTTCCTTTGATTTTGTACACTAATGGTCCAATTTGTTCCACTATTTCAAAAGGGCCTTGCCAATTGCTAGCCCATGGTCCTTCCATTTGGAATGTTTTTACCAATACTTTGGTTCCACAGGAAGGTTTTCTTCACCTGGTATTATTGGCAGCTTTTTCCATAGATGGAACGCGTGCGTGCTTGCATTATAGTCACATATACTAGTAAGTTGTTTTAGCCATTCCTGATGTTTGCTAATTTCTAGCATGGGCCTACCATTAGGTAAATCTGGATCAAATGGTAATTGTATGGGCATTTTGGCCTGTCATTATTTCATATGGGGAAATACCTGTTTTACTGTTTGGTGTTGCTCGAATACCCATTAAAATACCAGGCAGATGATGTACCCATGTATTGCCCTTTTCCAAGCATGCCTTTTTAGACGTTCTTTTAACGTCCGATTCATACGTTCTACAATGCCATTAGATTGTGGATGGTATGGTACATGAAACCTTTGCTGTATGCCTAACAAATTACACATTTGTTTAATGAGATCACTAACAAACTGTGGGCCATTGTCTGACTCTATAACCCGTGGCCATCCCCAATGACAGAAAATATTTTTCCATAAGGCTTCTGCTGTTGCCTTTGCTGTCATGGTTTTGGTAGGAATTGCTTCTACCCATTTTGAAAAGACGTCCACTACTACTAGTAGATATCTGTAACCTCCCTTTGTTGTTGGTAATGGACCTGCATAATCTATTTGAACTGCATACCATGGCCCATCCGCTGGCTGTACTCGATGTAACTGAGGCCTTTTGCTTTTAGCATTTACCTGAAGACAGATTAAACATTCTTCTATAATCAGTTTGCAGACCTTTTTTAAATTTGGGTTCCAATGCTTTTCTTTTACAACTGCCCATAACTTATCAGTTCCTATATGGCCCAGTATTTGGTGATTTAACTTGACCAACTGGCGTGCCAACTGAAATGGTACATATGGCAACTGTAACCCTTTGGAGGTCGTGTATGCATAGTACTCCTTTGGTGGTATACCTACCAATCTGCACTGATCAGTTTCTTCTTTTAAACCCTGTTGTTTTTGTATATTTACAAGGTCTTTCTCTATTGACTCTTTATCTAGCTCTTTTAAGACATTAACTTCTACATTGGCATACTCATATTCTGGAAGTTCTTTTCCATTTTGTGCTGCTTGTTTGGCCAAGGTATCAGCTAACACATTTAATCTGTAAGTTTCACTGGTTGGCTTTTGATGTGCTTTTACTTTTAAGATGCTATACTGTCCTTGTTGTTTTGACATTGTTATAACTTTATATATGTCTTTTAATACTTCAGCATGCCGTAATGGTTTACCTACACTATCCACAAATCCTCGTCTTACCCAGGTTTCCATATGTAGTCTTAAAGAATTTACTACATAAGCACTATCTGAAAAAATGTTAATAGGATTGTAATACTTTAGCACATACAATACTGCCTCCAGTTCAGCTCTTTGAGCTGACATATGCCCTGGTAACTTGATTAGTTCAGGAGAACCCAATTGTGGATTCTCTGGAACTATGGCAAATCCTGTCCAGTATCTGCCTTGGTCCCAATATCGTGCTCCATCCACAAAGATGGATGGCTTAAAGTGATCAAAATCAGATGCTAAAAATTGCACCTCAGGTGACATTATCTTTTCTAAACAGTTATGCTGTTTTCCTTCATATCCCATATGGTTTGACAAATGGTATTTATCCCCTGTCTGTATAGTAACAGTTTTCATTCCAAAAGTGCCATCCATTTTGCAAAGACTGCCTGACTAATACCATCTGTAATTTTATTCATTTCAAAACTGTCTATCAAAGCTTTTACAGCTTGATGTGGTGTTTGTACTATAATGCTGGAAAATACGGTCAAATATTCAGTTTGTTTAATACCCCAGTAAATGGCTAATAACTGCTGTATACATGGATGGTAACCCAATTCCACTGGGGTCATCTTTCTGCTAAAGAAAGTGACTGGGCGTAATGTTTTTCCATTTTGTTGTCACTACCATGTGGCCATTCCTGTAGTAGTACCACAGACAGTGTTTTTTCCTGCTGCTGCTTGTAACACAAATGGTAACCTTGGAGTGGGCTATTAGTTCTGTAGCTTGTGCTAGTTTTATTTTTATCTGTGAAAATGCCTCCTCTTCATGAGATCCCCACTCTAAAAGGTGGAGTTCTTTTGTTCATGTAACATTTTGTATAGGGGAGCAGCCACGGCTGCATAATCCTCTATAAATTCCTATTGTAATTCATGATTCCCATGAATTTATGTAAGTCTGCTATAGTCAGTGGCTTTTCCATTTGTAAAATACCTTGTACACGTACAGGGCAAGGAGATCTTCCTGTTGGTTTTATAATAGTACCTAGAAACTTAACTTCTTGTGTCATAAACTGAATTTTTCACTTTTAACCTTAAACCCTGCTTGCTGTAGAGTATGAAAAACTCTCTTAAGAAGCCGTACATGCTCCTCTACTGTTTCTGACTGAATTAAAATATCATCAATGTAATGTATTACTGAGTCATCCTTTTCCAAATGTTGTAGAATGGATCCTACTGTCTGATGAAAAATAACTGGACTGTTTTGAAACCCTTGTGGTAACCTTGTCATAACATATTGCTGGTTTTAAATGTAAAGGCAAATCTTGGCCAATCTTTTTTCCTGAGTGGCACTGCAAAAAAAACATTTGCTAAATCTATTACTGTAAACCACTTACTTTGTGGCTTAATATGTGCAGCCAACTCTGGGACTCCTGGAATCAAGTGTGCTCTAGGAGTGGTATATTGATTAACCTTTCGTAAATCAATAACAAGACGATAACTACCATATTTTTTCTTAACTGGCCAGATTGGTGAATTTGTAGGACTGTTGCCTTTTTGTATAATCCCTTCTCTTTCCCATTCTGCAATACATTTTCCATATGTTCTTCTGCTTCCTAGGAATAGGATATTGTTTTTGAAAAGGTGGTATATAGTCCTGATCACTTCCTATTCCTACTGGGCTTTCTAGTTTCCCACAATCACTGGGACCCTTGGACCATAGATTTGGAAATTGCTGTTGTAAATGCTTCCATACATCCTCACTGTCTGTATTTATATAGCCTGTAGGTTTTTCAGGTTTGTCAGGCAGAGAGATTGCATAGCAACCTGTATTTTGCTCTTCCTCTCTTTGTTGTTTGTCTCCCATCCACAGAATTTCATTAGGTAAATCAATTACTATGCCTAAAGGTCCTAGAATGTCCATACCAATAATGGTATTTGTGCAAGATGGATGCATTAAAAATGCACCCTTCCATATTTGTCCCTCTTCACTAAACTTTATGTCCACATTTTGGCTACTCACTGCATAGCATCCTGTGCCATTAAATGCTGAAATGCAAACCTTTTTTATAGGATTTACTGGTAACTGTCTGTTTGTGACAGATACTGCTGCTCCTGTGTCTATTAAGACATTTTTCCACAGTGACCCCTCTACCCAAATATCAATCAGTGGTCGTCCATCTCGAGCCTTTTTAAGGTAGGCAGGAAAGATACCCGAGTAGGGGCACATCCCTATTGTAAGGAAATCCACTCATCCTCTCCTTTATTATCAAATGCAATATGACACACCTCATGTTTTGTTTGTCATCTTCTTCTGTGTCTGAATGATCTACATATTTAGGTTTTTCAATCTCTTTTTAACTGTTGCCTAGCTATTCCTTCTGCCTGTTCTATCAAATGTTTGGATTTACAGGTGAAACTGTTTGAAAATCTACCGGGCATACTTTCCCTTTTCCTGTATATTGATGGCTCTTATAACTGTTTTTACTAATATTGTAAGGTTTTTGTACATGATCCTGCTTTTCTGACTTTTCTTGTAAATTCGTTTGCTCTCTTTTTGGAAACACTCCCTGTTCTTCCTTCTTTTTGCCAGGCTTTGTAATGATCACAATTTTGCTTAACGTGTCCTATTTTTTTTACAAAGAAGCATGTCGGTGCCTTTTGCTCATTACCTGTGCTTGATCCTGGTACTACAAGCATAGAGGCAGGAGCTGGTGGTGCTAACACAGCTCTTTCAGCTGGTGGTTGGTCACACCATCTTTGCCTTCCCTGTTTTGACTTCACCAATTACTTCAAATGGCTCACTATTATCTTCACATGCAAAGATATGGTGTGAGTATAAAGTCCCATCATCGGCCATAGTCCGTCCCTCATTAGTTTTGTACCAAATCAGTGAGGGTATCAGAATTTTCTTCGTAGATACATTTAATATCCCTGGAACCCTTTGACTTGTTCTAAGAAGCAATGTATTAACTGTTTTTGTATGTCTCTTTTTCCCATGTCTCTGTCTGTTTTTTATATATGATTTGAAATGCAAGTCTGAAATGATCACTTTGTTCCATTAATTTATCTGTGATAGTAATTTTAAAATTATCTAATAATTTGGCTGTGAGAGGCTGCCCTTGTGTAAATGCCATTAAAACGGCTGTCATACGTCCTACTTTAGTGTTCAACTGATAATCATCTTGCTTTAATTGTATGAAAGTTTTAAAACATTTGGGAATGAAAATCCAGAAACATCTAAGTAATGCATCTGTCCATATATCAGATCCTGCTGTATATGCCACCCATTCTTCAAATGTAAGCATGTTATAAAATATGCCTTTTTTATCATTCCACTGTGGTAAACTCTGTAATAATCTAGACTGCGTATATAAATCTGTAGTGGTTCCCTGTCCCTGTTCTATAATTTGGACTGGTTTTGTGTTTTTAACTCTTCTTTAAGCTGGGATATTAAAATAGTATTTTGGAGGATAGTCTCTGTTAATTCATCTAATTCTTCTTCCTTTTCCTTCAGATGCTGTTTAAGGTCTGTCATTTCTACCTGTAAGTGTTTAAGGGATATATGATACCTGTTATTGGATTCCTCTGTTGACTGCAGAGCTCCTATGCACTTTTGACAAAGATCTTGAATGTCAGTTTTGAACATTTTAAATTCATTTTGTTTCTCTTTTAAAAACTTATTAAAGTCTTCTGTCAATGTATCATAAACTTTGTTTCTGTCCTCATCTGTATGTGTAGCCGTGGCATCATTCCATGCTTGTACATAATTTTTAAAGGGAGTTACAAGATCTACAGGGGACTCTGTCAATAACAGATTTGATTGCTGTTGTAATTCAGAAATTAATGTACTGACAGGACATAACTGCTTTACATCTGGATATAATGAAAACTGTGTATTATTAATTAATTCTTTATCATGAACAGATCTGTCTGCACAGTCTAGTTTTTAGCAATATCATGCAATACTTGTTTATGGCATATTACACAAAATGCAGTTTCCTTTGAATCACACAATAAACATTTACTATGATATACTTCATTTTTTTGTTGCAAATACCAATCAAATGTTACAATCCACTTACATAATGCTGGTATGTCAACTTGCCCTAACAAGGTTTTACACTTACTAATGTGTTGTGTATACCAACATTGCAATTTACTCCATATTTTATCTGGTTGTTCTGCTACATTAAGAGTAAAACTTGGCTTACATTTGCTAGAATTCTGCCTGATAGCATCCATACTAAAAAAAAATGTGACGTAGGAAAAAAGTCTTACCAGTAAGCAAGAAAACAGGTGATCAGGCTGTTGTTGCAGATGGCTGGAAATTTTTCAAAGTCACTTGAGAAGCTGGGAAAGCACAACAGGCAGCGGACTGCTGTGCTAGTGGATATTCCCCTTTTCTTAGCGAAATTATGGCACTGCAACTGGAACTTCAGTCTCACTCCGGATGTAGACGTCTAAAAAACTGTACTACTGCAAGCTGCATAAACTGGAATACTTCTGTTCAGAATTGACACATACGTACAAATGTTAGTTACTGCAATTTAACTGAAGTGACCCTCTGCAGGGCTTACCATCACTCCTCCTGTGGTTGAATGCAGATTGTAGGTTCAAATGCAGGCTAGCTTGCCATTGAAAAAATTACATGGAGCTGCTTACTGCTTGGTGTGATGGATTTGCAATGCTCTTATGACACTCAGTCTTGCTGGCTAGATTCTGCTAAAATTCAAAGTCTGATTATATTTGCATTCACAGTCTGTTGCATACAGAAACTTGCAGAATATACACTGATGAGAGAATATACTTTGCAGCATCAACTTTAAAGAGCAGTAACAAATAACTTTTTATAATAAATCAAACGAAACCACGTTGCAGCTTAAAAAGTACTGTTCCAACTTTACTTCTCATATAGTACAGATGATGTGAGAGATATAACATTTACCTCAGAACACCAAATGTGTTCCTACCATATCCCTAAACAACTGGATTTATACAGCTCTTTATATACTCTTTTTAAACATATTTTGGAGAATTGCTTATCCTGTAGAAACAATACTAAACTTCCTTGTTTAACAATGTCTTGTAAGAGACCAGCTTTTCTGACAGTGTGAATATCCTGTAACAGTGTCCTGATGTCCATGTAGAAAAACATATTTTGAGGAAACACATTGTCCTGTATTCTATTTGAATCTGTGTATAGAAACATGTGTTCTTATGTCAATGCTGATAAGCATATCCTGTTTTTTATGAAGAAAAACATATTTTTGAGAAAACACATTGTCAGAGATCAGCTTTTCTGACAGTGTGAACATCCTGTATTTTATTTGGATCTTTGTATAAAAAACATCTGTTATCCTGTTTTTCCATGCAGAATAACATGCCATTGTTCTTTAAAAGCAGAGTTTGCATTTTTGTTCTTGTATACATCCTGCTCTGAGTCTGTAAGGGAAAAATGTCCATTCTTTAAAAGCAGATTTTTTACACCCTGCTTTGAGTCTGTAAGGGGAAAAATGTCCATTCAGCAGATTCCTTTTCCAAGCCATGGTAATTTAGTATGGATGCTGATTACATATTACTAAACTCTATTTCTACATTTAAGCAAGCTTTATCTTATACATTATTTATGTTGCATAATTGCAGCAAAATTACTTTCAACCTTAGTATATCTGCTGGAATGCCATAACTCAGAAAATATTGCAGAAAGCTGTATCTTACTCACAGAAAATATTGCAGAAAGCTGTATTTTTTAATCTTTATCATCTCTAGTCTCATGTATTTGTTGAAAACTGGATTTTAGATATTTTATTCACTCTTGGCACTTATGGGTCCAAAAACATCTGTTGTGTAATGCAACATGTTATTTTGTTGTAAAAGTAAAATGTCAGCAGCTGTTTGAAGGGCAGTCATATTGCCAAACATTGAAAGAAGGCACTTCCAATCACTTGTTAGAATACCTGATAAACAAGAAATTGGTTTGAGGTTAAATAGGGCTAACTTTTTTCTTCAAAGATCAATTAATGGACATAGATGACTGATGAAGATCAGAGTGCTCTGTTCATAGGTTCATAGGTTCATAGGTTCATACTAGGCTATCTGCCCAAGGGCATTTATAAGCCTAGCCCATAGTTATGTGGCTTTCGCCACCCCTTTAGTTTGAATAAAAACTATGCCTATCATTTTTCTGTGCCTCTGTCAAGCAGTGACACTGAAGTAATCCCTGGGGTATATCTGCGATCTCCCATCCATTGGTCAAGATTCCTCTTGAACAAGGCCAGCGAGGTGCTCTGCCTCACATGTACCGGGATTTTGTTCCACAGCATAGGGAGTCTCTGGGTGATGAATCTGTCCCTCCAGCACGTTCTATTTATAACCGTGTCAAGGTTTAAGTCTCCGCCCTTGTGGTTCTGAGGGATCTAGATTTTTGAGGTGAAGCATATTCATCAAATCTGGGTTTGACATGGCCTTATATGTCAGGCACAGGTCACCTCTGAGCAAGCGGTATGAGACTGAATAAAGCTGGAGTTCTTTCAGTCGGGCAGCATAAGACATATTTTTGAGACCCTTTATCCTTTTGGTGAGGAACTTTGGGGCCTTTCAAGCTGCATCAGGTGTCTGGTCAGATACATTCGAACGGGCATTGTACTCAATCATAGGTCTAATGAGTGATGAGTACAGGGGGACGATGACCTCCCTTGATCTAGATGTGAATCCCTTCATGATCAGGTGGGCGATATAGAAGGTTTTCCTAACTACTTTAGCAACATGAGTGTCAAGCGAAGACTACTGTCAACTTGGGTCCCCAGATCCCTGATGACTTTTTCTGTGCTCAGTGGATTGTCACCTATATGGTAGCTAGGGTAACCTTGTTTTTCCGAAGGGTATGACTATGCATTTTTGGCGTTTAACTTCAGGCCATGGCTCTGGCACCAGTTATCCGTTTCTGTGAGGCCCTTCTGGAGGATATCTGTGTCAGATGTGTTTTCGACTATGGCGCCCAGTTTGCAGTCATCTGCAAACTTTGTCAGCCATAACCCTCCTGTGTTTGCTTGTACTTCAGAAAAGTAGATGCCGAACAAGAGTGGACCCAGGACTGAGCCCTGTGGGACACCACTTGTGACAGGCTTTGAGTCTGACATGGCTCCAGCAACTCTGACCCTGTGGGTTCTGTCGCTTAGCCAGTTTGCAACCCATCTTGTGATGTATGGGTTTACATTCAAGCTGATGAGTTTTTCGATGATACCTGAGTGGGGTATTGTGTCGAAGGCCTTTGCCAGGTCGAGGTAGGCTGTATGGACTGCCTTTCCCTCATCAATGGCCTTGGTGACTGACCTGTTGGGTATATTTACAAGCAATATATATGGGTGCGAGTTATTACCTGTGTTTGGCCTAAATAAAGAGCATAGTAAGGAGAAATCAGCTTAAATGACAGTATACAGTATCAGATTAGTGCAAACGTAGATGGTTATGTCACTAGGCCACTAACAATGCTCTTGTCACTGTATCATAACAGGTGATGCTATACTGCAGCTAACATTCTCTCACTGAACCCTAGTACAGAGCAACTAAGCCATTCCCATCATACAAACCTAGTTCTTATTGCTATCATATGTGGAAAAGTGGCTCAGAAATTATGCCTCTGAATTGCAATTTCCAACATCCTGCATTGTCTGCAGCTCTTATCGCCTCACAGGTCAGTGCTCAGTTCTAACCATTTCTTACTGTTTGTATGGTGAAATTATGTTCTCTACTTGACCAGAGAATAGTTTTTGCTATGAATCACAGTTTCCTCTCAATCTTTCCAGACTGTTCTATTTGACTCACTACTAAATAATAAAGGACCGACAATGTAAGGATACATATATAGTGTCTGTTTTCTTATGAGAACCACGTGAACTGTCTTTTGAATTATGTGCATTTCTAGGGCAAAGCTCAGATGCTGCTTTTGACTCATCTTGATTAAGAATAATTTTTCTTAAGTAATGACTGATTTTTGATTGTAAGTGGAAAAATGTGGACATACACTAGGCACAGAGCAGTTCAGCTAGGAAAGCAATAATTTCTAGAAATTCCTAGAAACTGTGAAATATCATTTATTTCAGTGACAATAGATTAGATGCAACAGCAAGTAAAAAGATCTGACACTTGACTAATGCAAATATAAAGGGAACTATTGTACAGAATGAGCAGATGTCAATACAATCATAATCTTTATTAGTTGTTAAACGAGAACTGAAGCTTCAAATGTATCCTTTGGCAGCTTTTAGTCTGTAGTTTAAAACATACTAATTCAACAGTATATATCACATCTATACAGTTATCTATCTGTCAATTTTAAAATGCTCCAGCTTAAACACAGGACACATCACCTAACCTGTCTCCCGTCAGAGTCTCTTTTCCTCTCTCAAGATTCACTGAAGATTGACCTACTTTAAAAACTAATATATATATATATATATATATATATATATATATTGTACATGACACTCCACTCTGCATGATTGTGCATTGCACTGTGCTTGTTCACTGCAATGCATCTACACATGTTTTTTTTCTAAGCAATTAGTCTGAACTATTCTGTTTTTGCTTACATTTCTGTATATTTTGTTTGTGTAATGTTTTGTATTCCACCTGGGCTGAGTCTGAAATTGGTCAGAGCACAACCCTGCTAAATAAATATAAATATAAAAATAAATAAATGAAAAACAATGCACTTATGGGCAGAATGTTGTCATCAGTGAATAACAACTATAATAACTGATGCAAAAACAGCAGAGATGAGAAAACAGAGCATGCTTATGGCAAACAGAATGAAGAGACAACACCATTATAGGCAGCTGAAGTGTATATTTTTCAAAGTCTCTTGCCTTTAGAAATGACCTTAACTTGAAAAATTGAATGTCACTGAATTTAATACTTTCTGTCAGAAAGGAAATTAGTCTTCACATTTTATTTATTTGTTTCTGTTAACCATGTAAGTGCAAGGGACAAGAATGCCAATCTCACGTAACTCATTAAGCAAAGATGTTGAAAGAACAGATTCACACAGACAAGCTGCACAAAACAGTGAATAAGAGCACAGTTACACAAAAAGGCATATATTTGTGGCCATATAGTTTATTTTTTCTTCAACTTTCTACATGCCATGAATGGGTTCCCAAGACTGTTGACAATAGTTTTTCATGTCTTCTTTTAAAAATATTTCATGTGAAGGATTTCTGTCTTTTCCTTTACATGGATGTTGGAAGATTGTCAAGATATTTAATCTGAAAGCTGATTGGTAAGAGCCTGTGCTGAACTCCTGATATATGGCTGAGAATGTTAAAAGGGGAATGAGCAGTCTGCTTAAAATACAGCACCAGTTACCAGACTCTCTTCTCAGAGAGATAAGGACCGAGCAATTAATTTGAAATGTGCCATACACAGCTAAATCAGACTTTATTTAGTAGTGCATTTCTGAGGTTAGCTTATAGTTAATAAAGACTACACTCTGTAACTTTTATTTCTAAATAATACAGTTACATCTTTCTCCCACATTAGGTAACTAATTCTAACCTCCTTTGTATAACTATGAATTGCCTATTTAATGTATCAGAGACATTGGTAAAGAGTAACATTAGTTTACATCACTGGCCTAAAATGGACTTTTTGTTATTTATTATCTACTATGGTAAAAGACATTATAAAGTACTAGGCAATTCATTTGGAACTCAATATTTATGCAGATGTTATGAGCTGTTCAGCCTCTGAGGAAAAACTGTCTCCAACATATTAACACAGCAGCAGGGCGGTTCCATTATACAATATCACAAAATGTTCAAGGTTTAAGAGTGAACATTAAAAGGACTAAGGTTTTGGCATTTTATTACACACTGATACATAATATCTACTGTACATATTTAGATATGAACTCTGCTTAGTAGTCATGCTGTATTTTGTGTGGTGGGGTGAAGACTGACTCCATTTTTTTAAATGATGAGAACAATTTCAACAAATTCAAGAAGGTTGTCTCTAGGTATACACTAGTGCTAAACATTTCCAGTTCAGAGACATCCCTACCACAATGCTGCAATGTGAAGATGTGCAGAACTATGGCGGGCTGCCTCTCTGGCTTACTATAAATGCTAATGAGACATTCCAAGGAAATGGTCTGTGCTAATTAGTCATGAGTTCTCCCTAGAAAATACCTGTAGTAAGGCAATTACTCAATCATCTGCCTACATAAGGTACATTAGTCACCTGTGTTAAAGAACATGTCCAAAAAGGTTGCCAACTGTCCAGAATTTTTCTGGACTGCCCTGAATTAAGGAACACTATCCTGAAAATGGAAAGGACAGAATATTGTCCTGAAAAAATGGTAGAAGATTAATTTTCTTTTAATTTGAAAACAAAATTACTTTTTTTTTTATTTTAAGAAAATCCTCTGCATCCAGTCACACACAGACACAGAAGACAAAAACAGTCTTCTGCGTCTTTGCGACTGGTTGTTTATGTCTGTGTTCAGTTCTTGAAGACATTTGAACTGTGCAGCGGACCATGAATGGATATGTTGCAAATATGGTTCAGGTACTTATAAAATGTTGCAGTTTTACCTACTCGTTCCACAGTCTGTTTGCATATATATATAAAGGAAGTAGAATGTGGAATTCATAGCTATACAGTAATATTTCAAAGTACTGTTACTGGATAGTAAGTAGCTATGTTGGTGGATAAAGTTGCAAGTAGTAAAGATACTAGGTCTGGATGAATCCATGAATATTAAATGTATTTTGAAACAGAAGGCTACTAAATTATGAAACTCTTTTTATTTATGATGCTGTTTACTCTTTTAATTGTTTTTTTTTTTTTTGTGGGTGAATTCATTTCTGGTGACAGATGTAGTCACAGAATTCTGACAAATATTAGTAAGGGGTGCTATACAAATGTAATGTATCCAAAAGTACAAGTGTGTCAAGCCTGAGGATGCTGTTGTAGTAATCAAAAATAGTTGCATCAAATACTGACACAATATAAACACATCCCTCTCTCTCTATAAATATTATGGTTGCCAAACCAGTATTCAGTGGGATCATGTCAGAAGACGATATGGTCAATGGGCACATTGATGTATCTGATTTTATGACTGCCTAATAAACCTTAGACTACCACGTACACATGATGCTGCATATATATACATATACACACACACACACATAAACACACACACACACACACACACACACACACACACACACACACACACACACACACACACACACACATATATATATATATATATATATATATATATATATATATATATATATATACATATATATATATATATATATATATATATATATATATGGGTCCCCCATGTTTTTGCTGAATGCCATTTCTTTAACAAATGAAGGGTTGTGGTTTAATGTCAATAGTATGGATAGCCATGCAGTGGAAATGTTGATACTGTGTAATGCCGATATAGGAACATGAGTGCTGGAACCATTGGACAAGGGGAAGGGGAGCCTCCCCACTTTTGCAGATCATCCAAACGTTCCAAATTACTTCTTATGTTTGTGCTTTAGCTGACATCATCACATCCGCAATGACATCAGCTCAGATGTACCACAAAGAAGCTTTTCAGAATGAGTAAGCTGCTGGGTGAATACAGATTCTGTGTGTGTGTGTGTGTGTGTGTGTGTGTGTGTGTGTGTGTGTGTGTGTGTGTGTGTGTGTGTGTGTAAATGCCCAATGACATCAGCTCAGGAAGCTTTTCAGAGTGAGTAAGCTGCTGGGTGAACACAGATTGTGTGTGAAAATGCCCCCAACAGGATACATCTGGTGATTAGAGGTACGCAGGCTCAAACCCTGCACCTTGGGCACAGGCGAAAAGAGCCTAAAGTCTCTAGTCAACATCACTTGTGAATTTATGCCTCATATTTTTGTTCAGTTTCTCTGGTTTTCACTAGTGGTAAAACAAAACCTTTTATTCTAGCAATTTTCTAAGGTTATAAAATCAGTATTTGAAATGTGTCCCTATTTTGGAGTTGTATTCCCCCACTATTGTCTTTCTTCTGTATTTTTGTGCTAAGAAGTTGAGAACTATGGTGAGAAGTGAGAACTGAATTCACTAAATGATATGATAACCATTTAAGTTTGTATTCCTGTCTTTCAAGAACCTGCTGGTTTAGCTTAGTGGTATGTTGCTCTGACTGTAGTGCACAGGGTTCTGGGCCCAAGTCTTGGCAGTAAAATGCATGGTAATAACGCACCATTTTATGCAAGCAGCTTTCCAAAATTATACAAGAAATGTTTAAAATGTGTCCCTGGTTTTTGGCCTTTTGCCACCTCTCCCCAATTGAAAATAAATTCAAGAAGCTGTGCAACATGCCTATGGCTTGCAGTGCTGCGATTTTGTATTTATATATTGTGTGTAGAAGTAACCTGTTACCATGGAAATGTTCTGAATACGGCAGTTTTGTCATTATTGGTGCATGCATTTTGCTTCGTTGCCTACTGGAAAAATGTTCAAACAATAAATTTAAAATGTAGTTATGTGTGGAAGTAGACCTTTATGATGGAAATGTTCTGAATAGGGCAGTGTTGTCATTATTGGTTAATGCATTTTTGTTTCATTGCCTACTGGAAAAATGTTTAAACAATAAATTTACAATGCGTTCTAACTTAAGTCTAACAAGTGTGCTGTATTATACAAAGAATATATTTAATACAATCAGGAAGGTGAATCAAGGAATGCATACATGTATGCATGGCCCTAAAAATGTGTTTGAAAACAGCCCAGAAGAAAGTGTGAAAGGCTCAAAATCATGGGCAAATTTTAAGCTTTACTCTTGTTACTAAAGCAATGGATGAAGGTAAAACAGTTCACACCACACTACCTTGACTTGGCCAAGCCTTTTGACACAATCCCCTACTCCGGTGTAGTACAAAAGATGAATAATGTAGGAGCAAAAACTTAACGTCACCAGCTGCATTGCTAACTTGGCTCACAGGATGCAGGAGATCAAAACAGGGGAAGAGAGCAGTCACCAATGGAGTCCCCCAGGGTTCAGTGCTGAGACATTTTCTGTTTGGCATATACATCTCAAAAGAAAAAGGAAATACCAAAGAGCTTTGGCCAGCTAAGTTTGAGATGACTGCAAGCTAGGTGAAGTTATTGAATCCCCAAATGACTTAACCATCATGCAGAAAGGTTTGTCCCAAATAATAACTGGTGTCAAAATCATGACAATGCCCTCTGAGAACTGATCCAATTGTTTGGCATTTGGGAACTTGTGTGTACAGTGACCTAACTTTTGACAAACATGTGCCCAGAGTCTTAAGAAAGCCTTTGTATATTGCACATCTTATAAACAAATTGATTGTGACTAGATCTAGAGATGTTGTTGTCCCCCTTTACAAAGCTCTCATTATGTCAATAATTTTGTATAATGCCCACTTTGGCATGTATCTGTCCAGCCCCATGCAACAACTGTAATACCTTCAGAGATACCATACTAAAAGGATACAAGTCCTAAACAATAGGTCTTGCATGGACTAACTCAAAGATGTATTATTATTATACTCAGTATCCTACAGAGTGCTTAGAGGTGACATGTCTGGCATACAAAGCATCCTCCGACATAATACAGATGGACCTACTGAACATCAGCAAGTCAAATGGCATCAGAAATACTCTGTCCAGGTATCTAAACTGAATGTTGTGGAGAGATGGATATATATCACAGAGGTACCACTTTTCCAGAACAGACTATCCATAAAAATAAAACAAAGCTCATCCATCCATATTCAAATACAACTTGGATCTAACGATGGGTAATAAAAAATGTACTCTAGGATTTCCCCTCATGCCACTAATGGGTAGAGGCAGTTTCTAAATGCTGCATCCCTTACATGGCCCCCTCAAATTATCTATGGTATGATCACAGTTGTTCTCACTAGGGCTAATATACAATTATCAGCCATAGGAATAGCTAAGACCAATCAGAAAATGTTAATTCAAGCACCAAAAGGGAATTAGCTAAGCTTAAAATGTCCTCCAAGTGAACCAAGTGAATTACCCTTTTTAGTTCACTAAATGCCCCTGTCATCCTCCACCCCTACCCCCACCCCCGTCTTTAACAGCTTCCGGCGCCTATGTATAGGAAAGTGAGTTTGGAGGGCTATGACTGTTTCTGCATGTGTATGTGAGGTAGGGTTAGGACTGGGAATGAGTAAGGGATAGGTGTTATATATTTGTGTGCGAGTTTGTGTATTTTAGGTTTAGCATCAGGGTTAGGTTAGGGAATAAGACATAGTATTGTTTGTGTATCCAGCTGTGTCTTGTGTAGTGGCAGTGTTATGGGATGGATTTAATGAAGGTAAGGTGAAGGGTTAGGGTTGAGGAAATGGGCAGCATTATAGGGTTAGCACCCATTACTAAAGTGGTACAGGGGGCAAAGCTGACTACATAACTCACATGTGATTCCCATGCTATCATATGACATTGTAAATAGTTTTTTCTATAAATGTACATAATTCAGTTATTGTATATTGCTGCTTATATAGCTGTATACTTTAGATGTAAGGTTTATTTCTGTGCATGTTAAACCAGTTGTAAATGCACTATATGTACTATATCTGCCATCATTCATTTGTATCTGCTTATTTAGCCTGGGGCATGGCTGAAAATGATTCTCAGATCAGTTTACTGACCTGTGTAACTTGTTAACTCAGCAGACTAATTTGCATGCAGACATCATATACTGTGGTTAACATGTCTGTATTTGTGTGCATTTCTATGTGGCCACCCAGGTTGTTCCCATTCATGTCACTTTCTTGATATTCATACTGAGTAGGCCCGATGTTCCAGATCTGACACAATAGGGTGAAAAATATGGTCTAAATATACTAAGAAGCCATTGTTGCAGCTTAGAACTTTCTGTGTTCTAACAAAATGCATATGTTGGTAGAAACACCAGCAATTAATCATTAAATATCAGACTTATTAGTTCACTTTAAGTGTTCTGTTTCTGCCACTCTCTCTCACTATCTCTCTGTCTCTTTCTCTCGCTCTCTCTCTCTATATATATATATATATATATATATATATATATATATATATATATATATATATATATGGGTCTACATGATTTAACTGAAAGCCTCAAATGCCGACAACAAGAACACCGACACTGGAAGATCGACAACGGAGAAGACCAACAGTTGAAAATTCCAACACCGAGAACAACGACATGTTAAGGTAAGTGTGCGGTAGGGACGGACGTTAGGGTTAGGGTTTGGGTCAACTAAGTGTATGATAGTGACGGACTTTAGGTTTAGGGGTGGGTGAAGTGAGTTAGGGTTAGGGTGCGAGTAAAGTAAGTATGCGATAGTGACTGACTTTAGGGTTAGGGGAGGATTAAGTGAGTTAGGGTTAGGGTGTGGGTAAGGTAAGTGTGCGATAGTGACAGACTTAAGGGTTAGGGGTGGATTAAGTGAGTTAGGGTTAGGGTGCAGGTAAGGTAAGAGTGCAATAGTGATGGACCTTAGGGTTAGGGTTTGGGTTAAGGTTAGTGCATAGATAGTTGTATAAGTAACGTTTAGTGTAGGTTTGTAAGGTATTTGGTGTGCTTGTGTTGTGTGTGTGTTTTTTGGAAAAGGTATTTGTTTTGTTGATTGTCGGGATTGGGGTTTGTCGGGCATGTGAAGTTTCATGTTTTTGAACTTTCGGTTTTGTGGGGTCGGTTATTTCGTTGTCGGTGTTATCAGGTAGACCCGTATATATAAATATATATATATATATATATATATATATATATATATATATATATATATATACACACACACACACACACACACACACACACACACACACACACACACACCTTAACTTGGGTTTAGCTCTTGAAGGCAGAGGTTCACCTCTTAACCCCTTCAAACCTGTGCTAACATCCATTATACAGATGGCTATTTTTTTTCAGGGGCAGGTTAAGCTGAAAAGTGCAGAACTGCTCAGTACTTGCACAATGGCATTGTTCTGTAAATATGAAGCAGTACCCAGGCATAGTATTACTCTATTCAGTTTTTTCAATGATGCTGTCATTGCCTAGACTGCATTAAACTAGAGTTCAGAATATTTCTTTACCTGGTCGATTTTTTGTAACTTCTGTTAAGTCTTATGTGAAGTGCTAAAAGCTAACTAATTGCCTGGCAGACAGGATTATGTAGCCCAGACAGGTATGACCCTAGTCCTGAGCAGCATCCTACTATCACCCAGAATGATACCACAGTACAAGCAGAAAATGATTGATTTCAACAATTGGCTAAGTTTATGGTGTCATTCTAAGGGGATCCAGTATCTGTCTGCCTGGGATGACATGATTGACAGACCTCAATGCTTTGCCAGAGATGGCCTGCATCTGTCACCCCTGGGCCAAGGCTCTTGCCACCCCTATAGTGCCTTTTTTAGGTGGTGCTCCAAAGACCAAATTACCACCATAACAGCTACAAATAAATGCAATCTGAGAGTCATGTTGCTCAATGCTAGAAGTCTAAATCTCAAAATGCACTCGCTTGAAGCACCCCTTAAAATGGAGAACATTGACATTTGTGCTGTTACAGAGACCTGGTTCAAGGCAGCAGAAAGTACCCCTGCACTATCAGGCTATAGCTCATTCCACGCCTTTTGGACCCAGAACTTGGACCGAAGCTCCAAAGGTGGTGGTGTTTCCATATTCATAAAGGATGCACACACCTCCAGACTGGTAGCCCAACATAACGCATCTGAGATACTTCAGGTGCAGCTAACATTGGGTAAGACAGCGATTCAGGTTGTGGCCTGCTATAGGTCCCCAACCATGTCCCAAGACTCACACTCCATGTTCGTAAGCACCCTGGAGAACATTAGGGTCCAACCTAACACTCTCATACTGGGTGACTTCAACTACCCCTCCATTAACTGGGAAAACTACTCATGTACCAATACACTTGCCCAATGCTTTCTGGAATTCATTAATTCCAATGCTCTGGACCAGCTCGTTTTTACTCCCCTAGAGGTAGCAACATCCTTGACCCAGTCATTACTAACATGGGCGACCATTGCTCTACACCAATAGTCAACTCCTCCCTGGATAGATCCGACCAAAAACTAATCACCTTGGAAATCCACATCCCTCCCACCCCCACCACGAAGGTAACCACCATGAAAAACTTCTCCAAAACTAACTCTGGGCTCCTAAAAACAGAGGTGGCTAACTTCACAGCACCCATGCAAATGCAGAATAGTTGCATGACCGCTGAATCATACACCAGTGCATTGTACAAACACTTACACATATGCACAGATCTCACCATACACAATAGGACCAAGATGCTCTCCTCAAAAAAAAGGAAGCCAATCTGGTGGTCCACTGCCATACGCAAACTCTACAACAGAAGGAGGAAACTAATGTGGAATAAGGCAAAGTCCCAAGACTGAAAAAAATTATCTTATTAGCCTCAACAAAATGTTGACTTCCCTCATCAAATCCTCTAAAGCTAGCTATGAAAAGAGAATTGCAGCAGATAGTAAAGACAACCACAAGGCCTTCTATAGTTATGTAAAGAATCTCCATGGCAATACCCAGATTTGCTATGAGCTACTGCACTATGGTACCTCCTATACTGAGCCAACAGATATTGCCAATATACTGGCCGACAGATTCAGTGTTTACTTTACCCCTCCCCCCAAAGGACCAATCATAATACCAGTAGATTGCCAGGCACCCAGTATTATTGTTGCACAGGTTAAAACAGCACTGTCGAAGGCCAAGAATACAGCTTTTATGGGACCTGACAATATCCCTGGCTGTGTTCAACATGGACTACATAGTGAAATGGCACCTCACCTCTGTGCTCTGTTCAGTCACAGCCTCACCTCAGGCTTTGTCCCTACCAAATGATGCACTGCTGCAGTCATCCGTCTCCACAAAGGAGGAGCAACTACAGACCCCAGGAATTATCACCCAATTAGCCTGATGAATCTGATATGTAAAGCTAGGGAATGCATCATCATGGACCTAATGAACAAGGATATAGGGAATCTCCAAACTCTGGATCCCACACAGTTTGGTTTTGTGAAGGGTAGATCATGCCTGCTCAACTTGGTCAACTTCTTTGATTCAGTCACCAAAGCTGTGAATGAAGGCAAGGTGGTTCATACAGCCTACCTTGATCAGGCCAAGGCCTTTGATACCATTGCCCACTCAGGAATCATAGATAAACTCACTAAGATAGGCATCAACCCCTATATCACTAGGTGGGTTGCAAACTGGCTCACTGATAGAACCCATAGTGTGAAAGTAGCTGACTCCAAGTCAGACTGCTGACCAGTCACAAGTGGAGTCCCACAGGGTTCGGTCCTGGGTCCTCTCCTGTTTGGTATCTACTTCTCTGAAGTCCAGCCAAACACAAAGGGACTCTGGATGACAAAGTTCGCAGACAATTGCAAGTTGGGAGCTATTATTAACACCGCAAGTGATGTTGACATCCTATAGAAAGGTGTCATTGAGACCAATGACTGATGTCAGAACCATGGCCTTAAGCTCAATGCCAAAAAATGTGTCGTCATCCCCCTTGGGAAAAACCCAGTTACCTTATATTACCACATTGATAGTAGTCCACTGAACACAGAAGGCATTATAAGAGATCTGGGAACACAGGTTGATAGCAACCTCTCTTTTGACTACTACACTGCCACTGTGGTCAGAAAGTCCTTCTATGTGGCACATCTCATTACTAAGGGTTTTGCATCCAGGAAGAAAGACATCATTGTCTCCCTCTACTCTTCCCTCATTAGGCCAATCATTGAGTGCAATTCCCCATTTGGCATGTACCCTACTAGACACCTGCAACAACTGGAGATGCGGCAAAAGTACCTCACAAAGAGGATCCTAGGCCTTAAACACTTGTCCTATATGGACAGACCCAAAAAACTCCAACTATTCTGTGTTGCATATCACCTACTTAGAGGCAATCTCTGCTTGACTTACAAAGCCATGTCTGACCCAGCTCTGTTAGAAATGCTGCATCTAAAAAATCCCAATCCCTCAGCACCACATGCTCCAGAGACCTCAGCCTCATTACCACAATCAACAGAACATGCTGAAGGGACAGGTTCATAACACAGAGACTGTCCATGCTATGGAATAGACTTCCCATACATGTCAAGCAGAGCACCTCACTGGCCCTTTTCAAAAGAAATCTTGATGAGTGGATGAGAAATAGAAAATTCACCCCAGGGATCACTCCAGTGGCTCTACTCGACAGAGGCACTAGGAACTAAGGTCGGGTGGCACGATGGCAGATAATTCTATGGGCTAGGCTTGTAAAGGTTCCAGGGCCATTAACCTAGTACACACCTATGAACCTATTACACGGATTTTTAGCATTTAAGGAGCTGTACAAATGGCTAATACATACATTTGCCTTCAGTCTTTTATTTGTTTTTCAAGGTGAAGAAATTATTGTTAAGATCTCAGTTGGTACATGTTTACATTAGATATCTCCATTTCTGGATGCTTATTAAGAAATCTAAAAATACATAGGTTCATAGGTTCATAGGCAGGTACTAGGCTATCTGCCCACAGGCATTTATAAGCCTAGCCAGAATGTGTTGGCTTTTGCCTCCCCCTTAGATTAGTTCCCTGTCCCTCTGTCCAGCAGAGCCACTGAAGTGATCCCCAGGGTAAACTTTCTGTTTCCCATCTACTTGTCAAGGTTTCTTTTGAAGAGTGTTAGTGAGGAGCTCTGCCTAATGTAGATTGGAATCTTGTTCCAAAGCATGGGAAGTCTCTGGGACAAGAATCTATCCTTCCAGTACGTCCTATTTATTTTTGAAGTGAGGTTTGATCCCTAGAGCATGTGGCTCGAGGGGATAAGGTTTTCTTTAGGTGGAGCATGTCCATCAATTCTGGGTTGGACATGGCCTTGTATGTCAGGCAGAGATCACCTCTGAGTAGACGGTATGCAACCGAGTACAGCTGGAGTTTCTTCAGTCGAGCTGCATAGGGCATCTGTTTGAGGCCAGTGATCCTCTTGGTGAGGTACTTCTGTGGTATTTCCAGCTGTTGCAGGTGTCTTGTAAGGTACATCCCAAATGGGGTGTTGTACTCTATGATAGGTTTGATGAGTGATGAGTAGAGGGGCACAATGACCTCTTTTGATCTGGATGCGAACCATTTTGTGATTAGGTGAGCCACATAGAAGGATTTTCTAACCACTTTGGCAATGTGATTATCAAAGGTGAGATTATTATTTACTTGGGTCCCCAGATCCCGTATTATGTCTTCCATATTTAGGGGACTACCACCTATGTGGTAGTTTGTGGGTACTTTGTTTTTGCCAAACGGGATGACTATGCACTTTTTGGCATTTAGCTTGAGGCCATGATTTTGAAACCAGGTATCCATCTCAGTGAGACCCTTTTGGAGGATGTCTGTGTCAGCCGGAGAGTCAATTATAGGCCCTAGTTTGCAGTCGTCTGTGGACCTGGTCAGTCATAGTCCTCCTGTGCTTGTCTGTACCTCTGAGAAGTATATGCCAAATAGGAGGGGTCCTAGAACTGAGCCCTGGGAATTGCCACTTGTAACCGGTTTAGAGTCAGACCTAGCTCACGGAACTCTCACCATGTGGGTTCTGTCCGTGAGCCAGTTGGCAGCCCGTGTTGTGACATAGGGGTTTATGTTCAGGCTGGTGAGCTTGTCTATAATACCAGAATGGGGAATGGTGTTGAAGGCCTTTGCAAGGTCTAGGTAGGCTGTTTGTACCACCTTTCCCTCATCTATAGCCTTGGTAACTGTCTCAAAGAAGTCCACCAAGTTTAGGAGGCATGGTCTGCCCTTAACAAAACTGAACTGGGTAGGGTCCAGTGTTTGGAGGTTCCCAATGTCTCTATTAATGAGTTCCATGATGATGCGCTCCATACCTTCCTGGATTAGGAGGGAAGCAGAGCACACCAGAACAAGTTATTTTTCATCACTGCTACTGAACGAGAAATGGTGCTGTATTGTAAATACTCAGCATTGAAAAATGTTCCTCTCTAGCAGAAGCTTTCTTGAATTACTTTGTGACAGCAGCTGGCAAAAATGCTTGGTGTCTGGGGTATTTTATGGAAACTAACGCAAATTGAATGAAAAAATTGCATCATATGTATTGCGGTGAATCCTGCTAGGTTGTTGTACTTAATTTGTTTCTTTGCTTCGTTTTGTTTGATATAAACTAAATCATGTGAGTACTGTGCTTCTCAGAGCTGAATTTCAGATTGTAGCTAAATAAAATTTTCTCCAGGATGGAGGATTATCTTTTATCTAAACCATTAAGCACTTCTTTCTGCACTTATTTCTGAGGGACTTAATGAACCTGTTTTCAGTTTGCCATCCATTTCTTATTGCAATATTACCAGCTTAACAATTTTTAATGTAACATAGGCAATTTATTCTTCAAGGGCAGCAGGCCCTGAATTTGTAGATGGAATACTAAAATATAAAGTTGTTTGCTAGCTGCAACCTTTTTCATTAGTTACAGATCCCTTTAATGTGGAATTATTCAGAAGACTTTTACTTCTGCGGAGACTGTGCATATTGACTGATATTGGTGGATTGCAATGATTGAAGTTTGAGTGGAATTTTATGGTTGAAATGTTCTCAGTTGGGCAGTTTTTCATTATTGGTTCATATGTCTTGTTTAATTGCTTACTGGAAAAATGTTCAAAACTATACATTTAAAACATGCTCTAACAAGTGCTGCTGTATTATGCAAGTGATATAATTTGATTATTATATATTATAATTTACTACAATCATGAAGGTGAATCAAGGAACTTTTGCATGATCCTAAAAATGTGTGCAAGGGGCCTATGACTTGAAAACAGTCCAAAGGTAATCATCACTGGCCAGATGCATTTTCTTTGAATGTGGGTTTCAATGCTGTTTCAGCAAATGTGAGTTTCAAAGGTAGAAAAGTTTTAATGCCAAGTCTGTTTTCATTGTGAGACTGTATTACTTTGTTTAGCAAATGTCAATCAGTGTATGTGCTATAAAATTTGAAATAAAAGTCTTAAATTAAATCCAAATCTCTGTAATTGTTGTAGAAGTAAAGCAGAAAACAGTATACACACTGAGAGTTTTGAACATTGTTTATAGCAACTGGGAAGAAATGGACTGGAATGGCTGTGACGGAGGGGATGGAGGTACCAAAATTACATGTATTTTGCTTTCATGTACATGTCCAAAATGTTTGACATGAAAAGTTGGCAACCCTAGACTGTGCACCCATCATGTTACAGATAAGTGCTGGAGAGTACAACGAATAAGTAATGTTGGAGAATGAATGTGCGTATGTGTGTGGCTGCATGTGAGAGTCTAAGTAGAGGTATGAGTATTGTAATTTGTGAGAGGGTGTGCATGTGCGTGTGTGTGTGTGTGTGTGTGTGTGTGTGTGTGTGTGTGTGTGTGTGTGTGTGTGTGTGTGTGTGTGTGTGTTGATGAATAGGTGTGTGTGTGTGTGTGTGTGTGTGTGTGTGTGTGTGTGTGTGTGTGTGTGTGTGAGAGTGATCAGGTGAGGGAGGCTGTGTGTGTGTGTGTGTGTGTGTGTGTGTGTGTGTGTGTGTGTGTGTGTATTAATGAATGTAAGCATGTGTGTGTTTGGGGGGGTGCTGCCATACCTTCACACTCACCTAGTGGGTACTGTCTGTGCCATTGCTATGGCTCGGCCCCCTGTGTAGACTAATGGAGGAAATTGCTAACTCGTACTAGCACTAGCAGTAGTTAAGGATGATTCAGATAAATGCAAATTAATAATTAACAAGGTATTTTCACATTAGTGGTGAACATCTCTTTGAATCGTAATTTTCTGCATTCTGCATTTCGGTAGCTGTTATCACCAATGGTGGGGTTCTTTCTGAAACTTTGGGCTTATACTTTAAGCTATAAATGGAATTAAATTTTAATTACTGTATTATGAATGAAAAAAAATACATAGGGCCAGAATCATTAATAGCTACACTAAGTGCAGCTATAGTGTAAGTGATGTGCAGACAAGAGCACACTGTTTGGTATTCATTAAATGGCTCTACACTTAGGTACACAAAAGTAAACAGCAGAATATGCTAATGAAAGTATAAGTAGCTGAATTACATGCTAATTACCCAATTCAACATGACAGAGATTTCTTGGAAGCTAAAAATAAATCATGTACACTTAATGTAAGCATTTGCCCTGAAATCTGAAACTCTTTGGATTACAGCCATAACAACACTTAGGAAAAAAAAGGATGTTAGCAGTCGCTGATGGCAACATTAGCCTGTATGTGCAACAGGCATTAATTCAAGATGCTGCTGGCTGCTGCCAGACCTCGGTCAAGAAGAAGGAAGGTGTTTAGACCTCATTTGACTTATCATGTTTTTCATGACACAGAAATTGTAGTGCAATACTGAGTAGACAGGGGAACACTAAAGCAAATGTACAACCTCCATCACCCTCACCTGAGAAAACAATGAAATTGTGGAGAAGTCATCTCACTGGTAAGATAGGTATGTGTAGCATTATGTGTATTATCTACAGGTACTTTTCAGAGACCCACAGGGGATATATTAGGGGTGTCACAGGCCTCGAATTCCAGAATATCACACAAACCCCACAGATGAGAGCACAAACCATGCAGGAATTGTATGCACTAGCACACTTCCCTGAAGTTGGGGGGGGGGTCATAGATTGCACACACATAGAAATAAAAGCCATACCCAGTGAACAGTAAAGAAAGTACATCAATAGGAAAGGATGTCACTCTATAAACAGCCAAGTTGTCTGTAATGCCCAGTGGGTCCTCTACAATGTCTGTGCAAGTAACCCAGGCAGTTTTCATAACTCACACATATGGCACACCTGCAAGCTGTACACATGGGCTACTAGGTGTGGTGTTCCATAAGGGTATCTAGTGTAGGATGCAGGTTATGCCTAGAACTGTGGCTCATGAAAGCCATGAGAAACCCACACAACCCCATGAGTAAGGATACAGTGATGCCCATGCTCAAACTGGGAATATCATAGAACATGTATTTGGTTTGCACAAATCAAGGTTCTGGTGTCTAGATACCTCAGGAGGTGCCTTGTAGCATGACCCATACCACCTCTACCAAAATGCTTACAGTTTATTCCATGTTACACAATATCATTGCCAGGAGACAGCTTCAACAAGGAGAACTAGTGACAGAACCACAGTTCCTACAACCACATACAGAGCTAGCAGCTCCAGTAAATACAGATGAGGAGTCTGAGGGAGAATCATTAGCCACAAATGCTGTTGGCAGACATATATGTGCACAATATGCCATGGTTCTGTCTAAGAGGCAAAGGATAGCACAAACAACAAATACCTAAAAGAAAGAATAACAGCTTTAGTACACAAATATTAAAAATGATGCCCAACAAAATGCAGAGTAACCATGTAATTGCTGTATTCTGTTAGCATCAGACACAGGCAGCCCCCTCCAAGGAGACTTCCCATATCTGCATTATTAGCAAGGTAAGTCTTGAACCTGTAAAGTAAAACCAATGTAGTTATGTAAATGATTACTGTGTTCTTCAAATGCTCATATATCCCTAAGGTGATACACATCCCAGGTATACATTAACATCAGTAATATGTTATGATTGGTATTTCTAATACACTTGCCCACTAATATGCATCAAGTTTTTCAGCTGGCCACTGTATATAAACCACTGAGCAGGTCAAGGATAGCATCATTTGCAGAAGTATAACATTAAGCAAGACATAAATATCTATGTTGATTGCATGAATAACAACAGTAAAATAAGTGCAGTGAGGGTCAACAATTGCAGAAGTAATCATGCAGACGTGATTAAGAACTATAACTAAAAGTATTTATTCTGCAATGCATTTACATTAAAACATGGTTCTGCATAATTAAGTATTAGCTATCCACTCTATGTATTAGACATATATCCAACCTGACTCCACAAAGTAAAGTGTTAAGAAAAGGTACAGTCATCATCACTTGCACAGAGTGGAGGGGGGATAAACCTGACACCAAAGATGTGAGTGGGTGCAAGTAAAACAAAAATGTATTTCTTAAGCAACCAAGTTGTAGGGCTAGTACCAATATATGTTTAGCAGTCAACAGTACTGCTTAGATATGCGTTGTGTTTGTGTGAGGTGAATACCTCTCAATTGTATAGATTTTCATAGAATGCCCAGATTTTTGCCTCATATTTTGGTACATGTTTCTTAAAAGTGTGGTTTTCTGGCAAATTAGTGGTAAATCATTAAAGACTTGACATTAGAAAATAATGACAGACATTTGAGTTTCAGACTTACTCTTCAGAAAATTCATAATAATGCAAAACCTGTTATTATATCAACTTCCCAAATTTGTAAGAGCAGTATTTAAAAATTGACTCTATTTTTGGTCCTTTGTCACACTTTTATTTATGGCTTTTTCCAGATTTCTTGCTGTAAGAGGTTGAGAGGTATGGTGAGCTGATATTGTCAAGTATTTGTTGAATAGTTGTGTGTGTGTCTGTATGAACACAGTCAATCACTGTTAGCACTACATACTAGCATCTCAGAGAGGCAGGAAGCATGAGTGGTAGACTAGTCAATTCTACGTGTTGTTACACCTCACATTGAGAACTACCTTTGCCAGGAGTGGCATTACTAGTTCCATGGTGGTGGCTAGAATTTGGGGTGCTACTTGACTGTGACTGATATCTGCCAGACAGGCTGTCATCACAACTGCATCCAGAACCATGACCATGTTAGACTACCTCGTCTGGATGTGGACATTGTAATCACTGATGGAGCAATGGAAGTAGTGCTACTATAATAGCAGGATTTTGCACCACCACATTGGCTAACACAAGATGATGTAGCAGCTCTCCAGCTACATGGATGCCAATCCTATCCTAGCAGATATTCCATTACAGACACTGCTCGAGCTATTGAATCTTTCATCCTATCCATGGAGTCACCCACATGGTTCAAGCACTCTCACATATCAGAGTTCACACTCTTTAGTATTCATGCTGTCCCTTCAGAAGCCCTTGTGGAACATTCCTGCTGTGCCTCTGTGGCAGCCCTAGACATACATTGTGTAGCACCTACTGACACAGTAACATGAGGAGAAGGGTGGATAGCAGGCCACCAGTGGGTACCTCTACAAATCCACCTGTGTGGCAACTTACCCTCACAATGGCTATGATCTGAAGTAACCAGTTGTGCAATTGGAGTAACCGCACTATCCATGTTTGATGGCTTTGTATGCATAGGCAAAGTGACTGTGTCTGGAATAGTAACCGGAGATGTTGGAGGCACAACCTCAATGTCATACTGAACACCCTGCACCCCAAGACTGTACCCTTTCATTGCCATCATCATCATCATCATCATCAGCAGGGGCTACAGATACACTGACATCAGGCAGCAAGAGTTCCTCAGTGCCACAGGCAAGATCATCTATGATAAGTAAGCCAAAAAAAAACCCAGAGAATAAACAAAGATCAAACCTATGTTATTTGAAATGTATATTATAACTCGAAAAGTGCTAATGCAAAGAAATCAAATAACATTTCAGTTACACCTATGCATCTATGCTTTGGATATAATTAAGAATACCGAAGGTGTGTTTACCATGAGCAGGTGGTCATGCAATGGCAAAAACAGATGTCCCGTCATATGAAAAAGAGAAATGAAAATGTATACTAAGCATCATCAAGCAAATGACAAGAAACAGAAGACAATTGCCTTGGCAGCTGCAGAGCAGTATGCATCTCATAGAAATTGCTACTATTCAGTGGACAAAACCCTATTTTCCCTCCTTCTCTCTCTTCATCTATGCCTCTTCTATTCCACCGTCTCCTCCACACTCTCTCTCTCTCTCTCTCTATATATATATATATATATATATATATATATATATATATATATATATATCTTCAGTGGATATAAAAAGTTTACACACCCCTGTTAAAAGGTTTTTGTGATATAAAAAATGAGATCATAATAAATAATTTCAAAACTTTTCCCACCTTTAATGTGACCTATAACCTGTACAATTCAATTAAAAAAACAAAAAAAATCTGTTAGGGGAAAAAATATAAAAAATAAAAAACATACAATAAGCTGGTTGCATAAGTGACAACACCCCTAAACTAATACTTTGTTGAATCACCTTTTGATTTAATTGCAGCATTCAGTCTTCTTGGGTACACCCTTGCCATCAGTTAAAGAGACTGATTAACCCCAAATAAAGTTCAGCTGTCCTAGTAAAATTTTCATGACATTTACTCAGTTGCCTGATACAGCAAAATAAATGGTTCACAGAGATCTTAACAAGCATAAAAGTTATCTCATTGTTGAAAGGTTTCAGTCAGGAGAAGGGTATAAAAAAATTTCCACAGCATTGGATATACCATGGAACACAGCGAAGACAGTCATCAAAAAGAGGAGAAAATATGGGACAACAGTGACGTTCCAAAGAACTGAACATCCTCCAAAACTGATGAAAAGACAAGATGAAAATTGGTCAGGGATGCTGCCAAAAGACCTACAGCAACACTGAAAGAGCTGCAGGAATTTCTGCCACGTACTGGTTGTGTACTACGTGACAGCAATTTCCTGTATTCTCCATATGTCTGAACTATAGGGTAGGGGTGCAAGACAGAAGCCTTTTCTTACAGAAAAAAACATCCAGGCTAAAATTTGGAAAACAATACATCGTCTCCCAAAAGCATGTGAGAAAATGTGTTATGGTCTGATGAGACCGATTTTGAACTTTCTAGCCACATTGCAATCACTGATGGAGCAGTGGAAGTAGTGCTACTATAATAGCAGGATTTTGCACCGCCACATTGGCTAACACGAGATGATGTAGCAGCTCTCCAGCTACATGGATGCCAATCCTATCCTAGCAGATGTTCCATTACAGACACTGCTTGAGCTATTGAAGTTTGGCACAAAAACAATACTTTGCATCTCCAAAGAACATCATCCCCACGGTGAAGCATGATGGTGGCAATATCACGCTTTGGGGTTGCTTTTCTTCAGCTGGAACTGGGGCTTTAGTCAAGTGATGGGAATTATGAACAGTTCTAAATACCAGTCACTTTTGGCCCAAAACCTTCAGTCATCTGCTAGAAAGC